>NC_046986.1:14349455-14596955 GCF_009769545.1 Cyclopterus lumpus
GCAGGTGCCAGAGCAAGGGATGCCCCACTGCTGAGTAACTGGGGTTTCAGCTTCTTTTCAACTGATTTAGCTCAGAAAATAAAGTGTTAGTAGGAAATTGTTGCCATTTTACAAATTCTAATAGATATTGTATAATATTTATATTGGTATTGAGTATGTACCTCTTTTCCTCTAGATTAATTTGTGTGTGTGTGAGAGAGAGAGAGAGAGAGAGAGCGAGAGAGAGAGAGAATGTCTGCTTGATAAATCCGATCATCTCAAGGTGCACTGCTCCACCCTGACCTGTGACCTCCCTGTTGGTTGAAGAGAGAGCGGCTCAACTTATACCAGTTTCTCATTAGTTGAGCACATTATAAACAATGGCAGTTTTGAGGGTCAGCAAAATCCTGTTATGCACTGTAAATGAAAGACACTAGAAAGGAAAAGCTTTTAAAACACATGGTCACATTCAATCAGCTGGTGGAGGCCTCCCTGATCAGTGTGAGTGACTGTGTTTTCATTAAGTTAATATAAGTCTGTGCAAGCAGATAACATCAATGTGTTGTGTTGTGTAAGAATTTTACCGTACTTTATGGGATTTTTTAATTTTTTTTAAAGATTTACTATTTCAAAATATATATTATATTGGAGACAGAGAGAGAGAGAGCTATTATAATTATACACTGAACTGTCCCTTTAAGGAGCCACTAAGTCGCTGGTAAGAATGTCATCAAGCCTCCATAGTAATGTTTTGACATCCTATAAAGATTGAAATGTTGTTTAATCTGTTGTTGTCATGGCTAAGAGTGGGCTAACTTCTACCGTGAATAAAAAAAAGGTCCATTAGCTACATTCCAGAAATAGCGAACTGCTGTATAAAAAGTCGTAAAAATTGAATCTCTGCTACTAGATGCAGGCAGAGCTGTGACGAAGCAGCCTACAGTGGAGAGTGAGCAGGGGAAACAGGTGTTGGTTGCTAAATGTGCTTTCAGCGAGCAGAGGAATGACAGCTATGTACTGGCCTCTGTGGTTACTGGCACATTACCCAGAGTGGAGCTGACAGAAAAACCTACTGCTGCTGCAGCTACTCCGGCCTTTATGAATGGAATGCCTTTCCCTCTGATGGGAAGAACGGATTGTAGTTTATTAAATGGACTTGGCAAAAAAAACAACAGCAAAGGAAAATAATGAAGTTCTTATAGTCTGTGTGTATTAATCTTTATTTCCCCAATCCAATCGCAATTTGTGATATTTGGAGGTAGACCTTGATTAAGCAAAAATCCATCGTCAGAAATCTGGTGAGGGGAGGGGCCGCTCTCTGTGTGGGCAGGCCGAGGAATGTCGCTGGCCTGTGTTATGGGTGGATGTTCTTGCTGTACATTGTAAACAGGCGTAAATGTTGATCTTTTCTTGGAGTGTGAGTGTATATTGAATTTTGATTGAACAGCCTGCCCTCAGCTGTTGGAGGTCCAACAGACCTGATCCTTGCCACGCTCAGGATCATGTGACTGCGCAAATCTTTCCTCCCTCGTGCCATATGAAACACCCTGAAGTGATACACGTGAAGCCATATTCAGGGAACTGTTTATTGTATTCCCTTTTCTGTGAGAGAACAGCATATGTCTCTCAACTACTGAATGTTGGTTAGCTGTCTAATCAAACCAACACTGTCTGACTTCTTTCAAATT
This sequence comes from Cyclopterus lumpus, assembly GCF_009769545.1. Lineage (NCBI taxonomy): Eukaryota > Metazoa > Chordata > Actinopteri > Perciformes > Cyclopteridae > Cyclopterus > Cyclopterus lumpus. The sequence goes on from NC_046986.1 coordinate 14,351,123, forward strand.
CAGTTACCTTTGCTGGAGCAGCTGTGTGGAAATCTAATGACCAGTACGAAATAAAGGCAAGGAAGATGAGAGTAAAGTAAACAAAAAGACAGTGATAGTTCAACAAAATAAAATAAAAAGCGATTCAAAGCTGCTCTAATCAATATTTTTAGATCAAATGACGTGTAACGTGGAAGGGGTAGCTGATCACCTGATGGTTCTACACAGCATTTTGAGCAAACTGTTTTGATTTTCTGGCCAGCAGCTTTACTGTTGAGCCTCAGTCTCAGAGGTCTCATCAACCCTGTTTCCAGTAGCAGCAGCAGAAGCAGCAGGAAGCGGTTTTTTTCAGGGAAAAACACTACCAGATATGACCAAACTCTGAAGTTTGGTGTGCAAAACATCCTTCATAAGTGAAAGGATCAAACAAATATTCAACATGTTTTGACTTCCAATTGTGTTGACTTCAAGTCGTCCACTCTATACTTCCAGTTGTACAGACAAATAGTTTATTGAAAATCCATTGTATCTGTAATCCAATGACCAGCAAATTCAACAGCTGCAAAAGTGCACCAATGCATCACCGTCAATCATTATCCATTGGAATGAACGACTTCTGGCCTCAGGTGATCCAACAATTTGTGAAGTTGTGGACATTGCGTCAGCAATTTGGGAACATAGCAAAGCCTTTAGCAGCTATAAAGAGACATATAAGTGTTGAAAAGTAAATTAATCTTAAAGGAGAGTGAATATTGGACATAAATTCATCAACATAATCACCACTGCTTTTACATTTAGCTGTACCTCCATTACATGATTGGCTCTTTGGACCTGCTGCATTAGGTGCATAATTGGTTACAAAAGAGGAAATGTGACGTAATAATTGATTATTATAGTTATAATTCTAATAATACTGATATTTAACTGGTATCTCCTCTCCCTGGGTGTTCCTAGTCATTTTGCAATGAGCAGTCAGGTATCTTTTAACAAAGGAGACTTTGCGATTCAAGCATAATCAGCAGGACAAGTGTTCTCTGACACTCCCAGCACGCTTCATTAGGCTGCCCTGTTGACACAAACAGTGGTGAAAGCTGAGCCTCTCACTAATGCCCCTAATACTCGCACGAGGAGGGCAAATTAGCTATAATTACCACAGTGATTTGTAGGCGTGAAGCGGGTTCTTGGAAGTGAGAAGAAGTTTGTTTGAAGGCAAAAGGGCAGAAAAGGGAGTGAGATTATGATCATGCCATATGCCTATTTAACTCTCCTTTAATGTTTGTTCTCCTCTTCTTTCCTCTCCTCTCCGTCCTGATCTCTGTTTTTAATATAGTTTTGTGTTCAGACAGATGGTGTTGTGTTGCTGATTGTGAGACTAATCATCCGCTCAATTACTCTGGAATGTGTAGCTGGGTCGTGTTATGACTGATCAGCTTTCCCTCTCCCCCCTCTTTCTTTTCATCTCTTTTTGTGGACTCTCTACAATTCACAACTCTCTTTTAGCATGTGTTTTTTCTGTTTCACGTTCTCTTGCTGTTTCTTCAGCATTAAGTTCAATTCGATTTAGTTTAGTTCAATTCAGTTTGGTTCAATTTACTTCAGTTCAGTTCAGTGGCTGGCTGGTCACAGATAAACTGGATATTCCCACTACTAGAGACAATTGGGAAAAATTAATCACATTTAAGGAAGGATGAGACATTTCTCACTTCATGAGACAGCGATATTATTTTGCTCCTTTTCTAAGTTAACATTACAGCTCAAAATTTTTCTTGCACTTCCAGCAACGTGTCACTTTGTATAATCACATGCATACAGTTTTTCGAAACAAAGTTCTGTTTTCTCATGAAACTGTTTTGTTGGTTAGGTTCTGGAAAGGTTTGGGTTTGGGTTCAAATAACGACAGATGTCATGTCATAAATAAATCAATAAACCTCAGATATTTAACTTTTGCACTTGTGTTCAGTAAATGGAGGTCTGGAAAATGCATGTCTTACCTCCCCACCTGCTTTACTCTGCCCTTCTTCTGAATAAAAAAATTACACATTTGAAAAAAAAGAAAAGAACATTAAAGAGATAAGAACCAGCCGGGGTTTAGTAGACAGCAAGTTCAATCTGACTCAGGATCATAAAAGGTTCATGTCCAGGTCAGGAGAAAATGCGAATTCCACAAAAAAAGAAGAAGAATTAAAACTATCTCCTTACAATTCTTAAAATGAATGCCATTTTCTGTTACACAAAAGAAGCACATATTAATTACAAAAGAGGCAATCATGGCAATGAGGAGATGAGGACCCAAAGCCCAGATTGGCCTTGGGCTCATCCTTTTGTGCATGGAAACATGGTTGTTAGGAGTGTGTGTGTGTGTGTGTGTGTGTGTGTGTGTGTGTGTGTGTGTGTGTGTGTGTGTGTGTGTGTGTGTGTGTGTGTGTGTGCATATGGGCTTGTAACTGGGTTTGTCTGATGTTGGAAAGTGTAAGTTTGAGATTAAAAAAGGTAAAAATCTATCCATTTGGAAAGATGTATCAGACCGTGGCTATAACAACACATATTAAATGAGCATTGCCTTGATCATTGCCATATTTGATTAAGTAGTGATATAGATACACATGTATACTGCATGACAAAGTCAGCAATTATTGCTTTGAAGATCTTAAATATCAGCACAAAGTCACAGCATTTTAAACTTTAATTAAAAGCAAATGCTACACATGCAACATTTCCTAAATCACTGACTGCCCCATTTTCATAACCCCTTTGTATATAATGGAAATATGAATTCACTTTTATGTAGCTCTCAGCTCTATATTACTGTATCTGTTCTTCCTGCTGTGGAAGTGCCTGTGGTGATTTTCCAAGCCTTCCAGTGGGAGGCCTGTTAGTTAGCATATAAGAACACTACATGCTGATGCAGAAGCTATATGCTAATGCTAATAAGGAGAGCAGGGAAGGATGTGCTTGGCAGGAAAATCTTCTCAAATCTTTTTTTCACCTGGTCTCTTGCTTTTTTGTGAGCTCTAACAATACCTGATGTATTAATTACCTGATGGGTGATTTACAGAATGGCAGTGTCTTCCCACATAAATAAGAGATGCACCCACGAGGAAGAGGTGCAGGGCTTGGTAGCACGGACATATATACTTTATATATATATATATAAAGTATATATGTCTGTGTGGATTGGATTGCCCTTTAATGTTAGATTTCAGTATTCAGTAAAATCTTATAATCAACCCAATCCACTTAGTGGATGTGGAATATTTTCTTGATAAAGAACAATTCTCATCATTTCTGAGTGTTGGATGAAATCCTGCTGTTAAGCAGAGAATGTTTAGTGGAGAATGGACGAAATGGGAGAGGAGGGAGGAATGTTAGTGGGCTGCTGCTGATCCACCTGGTCAGACTGCCCCCCCCCCCCCCCCCCCCCCCCCCCACACACACACACGTTAAACCAGCTGTTTATTATATTGGATGGGTCCAAACATTGCTGTTCCTGGCACTGGACCGAGTCTAAAGTATGTATTTAAAGCATTTAATACCTGTGACCTGTGATCACTCCTTGAATTCTCTAGATTATAGATTCAAACACTGATCTCCAGGCTGTTTCAGTTCATGTCATTTGTAAACTGTAAATATGCATGAGATCTCTGTTAACAGAATAAAACCAAACCAGCATAAACTGTGGTGTGGTACCTGAAATCTGCTTATGTCTTTCTGCTTATGTCTTCGAATGTCTTAGTAGTCTGCCACTCCAACAAACTTCCTGTCCTGACAGGAAATGCATTCCTTGGTGTGTGTTTCTCAGTCTGGGAGTGTGTGTGTGTTTTCACATGTGTGTTTGTGTGGAGACAGACAACAGACATGTAAAGGTATCTTACAATAACTGTCTGTGGAATGCAACACACTTCCCTACAGTACAACTCAGCTCCAGTCTGGTTTAGCTGTTTCCACCTGACAAAATTAAAGTTATTCAGTAGTTCTTATTTTGAGCGAGCCCAGTTGGGTTGAGGAAACAGTGTTGAAAATAAAAAGCCACCAGTTATGGGTGGATATCTGTGCTGAAAAAGAATTGTGAAAACAACCTCCTAACAGTTTAACAAACTGCTTCTGTGGTTATTGATTTTCCACTTTCATCTTTATCATCCGCATAGCAGCAGGTTTCAATTGTATTTTTGTTTCTGCCGGTCTGCTCTCAAAATGTGTAACTTTAAAAAAAGAGACAGTAAAACCTCTGCCTCTGTCTGCCTGGAAATACCACTTGATTAAATAATGGCAATAGTACCGAGAGCAGAGGATACATGGCAAAAGCACTACCAAAGGAAACTTTTTTCTGACTTGATGTCATGCTAAAGTTATGTGTGATGAGTTGGACAACACACACATGTCTCTTGGGAGCAGGAGTTGAATGAGTGGTGTGCTCAATACCCTTGTATTTACTTGGAAGTGAATGTTTTTTTCTTGGATTCTACATGTTCTTTGGGTTTTTTTGGTTCAGTAAATGAAAAATAACCATCACATGCTTACAGTTCAACGATTTATTACTTAAACATAGAGTGCCAATATTTACACTACACAATCCCTTAATGCAAAAAGTAAAGAAGCATCCAGGCAAGAATTTTTAGCAAAGGTCATCCAGCAAACAACAACTTAGCATTGCAAAACTGTACACACAAAAACATTTACAGTCATCAACAAACATGTACTGTACAAAACAGAAATGTGGATCAAAATCAAGCTCTTGAAACAGAACCACTTGGTCTTACATTGCATAAAAGAGAAATGGCGTTGTGTGCCATCAGAGAAGAGGCCTCTCATTTTTAAAGCTAGTAGTCCGTTATATATCATTCTTCGTGACCCTTGACCCGCAACCAAAGCAGGAGATCAGTGTCATTTAAGTCCAAAGCCTGAGTTCATCTCCGTAATACGTTCTGTGGACAGTGCAAGACTCATCGTCTAAGCTACAGTAAGCCTTCTACCTACATTGTACATTACAGTGCTGGTTTTGCAGCCATACATTGATAGAGCCACATAGTAGGTCCTTTTTGGTGTGAATTGATTCTCTTTTCTCAATGTCCGTACATCAGTTAGAACCACACTGACGTCTTTGCTTTGGTCTGATCAAGAGCTGCAGGAGAGACAGACAGAAGGGGGATTACTATTGTGCTAAGTGTCACTTACTGGGCAAGTTAGATGACGTGTGAAGTTTAACAAATGCTTGAAAGTGAATCTATTGTTTTGTATCTACCTGAGTCATACACCTCCAGGGATCCATGGAGTGCAGAGGGAGTCCAGGTGACAGAGGTAGACGTGATGGCGCTGCTGCTGCTGGGGTCCATCTCCGTCTTCAACCCCTCGCTGAGTGGGGAACTCCCTGTGCTGGCGGTCGGCTGGCTCTGGTTCCGAACACCGGGCAGCAGCAGAGGATTAAACCTGGGATCCAATGCTGAGCTGTGGGTTGGGTATGAATGGAGCATGGGGTGGTGGTGCCGGGTGTGAATGTGGGGGTGAGGATGGTAGACGTTGTGGACATTGGGGTAGCCACTTGAACTCGGGGGATTCAGACTGTAGGTCCAGCTGTCATGGAGGGCAGCCGGAGGAGGGAGGCTGGCCTGGGAGAGCACGTGATCGGCCCACAGAGCTCCATCGGGGTGGTTGAAGGAAACAGGGCTGGAAGAGAAGTCTGGGTGGACTGAGACAGATGGAAGGCAAGGACTGGCCTGTGATGGATAGGTGCTGTTCCACACCGTGCTGCTCTGACCCTCAGAGAGAGACCCATCTGAAACAATTGCATCACAAATACTTTAACACACTGCAACGTAATAATTCCAGTGTTTTAATGAATAGAATAATTAACGGAGGATAAAATCTCCATCAGCTATGTATTTTGCTCTTTGAGAACTATTTCAATGTCCTGCCCCACTCACCTTTCCATAAGCCAGCCGTGGCCGAGGCAGACGGCTGAGTCACTCTGATCGGTTTGGTCTCACTGTTAAAGGTGCTGGACTGACTGAGAGCCCGGGAGAAGTGCTCATCGACAACGTCACCGATGTTGCCTTGGAAGTAGGTGAACAAAACACAGCGGGAGCTCAAGTACTCTGCCTCTGCTGGTTGAGTACCATCCTTCAGTTCTGAATCAGATGTGGATCTATGGCCAGATTCGGTTTCCGGTGCTGCAGGACCCTGCCGCAGGCCTTGATCCCTGGAGAGCATCCCTCTTCCTCCTTCTTGCTGCTGCTGCTCCATACACTCCTGCATCTTACTGTGAACACTCAGCCTCCTCTGGAGGAAGAGAAAGAGAGAGAGAGAGAGAGAGAGATTTACAGATCAAGCCAGAAGTAAACTAGATTGTAATAGAATCAGCACATAATTAACATTATAGTAGAGAATAAATGGCCATATCTTATTACACATGTTGTTGATGCTACCGTTGTTTACCCACACAATAAAACCATAAACTATACCTAAGTATGATAATCATGGGTTTGGGAGCTGTGTGAAAATGAGTTACTTTTTTCCCATACTGCCCTCCAACTATTTGTAAAGCTCAGTGTTCCCCATCCACATTCCTGAGTGACTGACCGTCACTGACCGGCTGTCATTACGTCACCATTTGACCGCAGGATTAATAGTTCCGTGTCATTACGCCTGACCTGAACATCAGGCCGGAATTTAATCATTCAAAGCTGAAATTAAAGTTAAGACGGGTGTGTATGAGGAGTAATTGAAGTTCGATGCGGTGTCCTGAAGAGAAGTCAGGCAATATAGTAAAACACTTTTTGAAGGAAAAAACGAAAAAAAAGTGAAAAGTCGACAAAATATTCCTTTAGGGGAGGTGACATTCCCAACTTAAATTCATGGTCGGACTATATACACATCCAAAGTTAACTTCTACTATTTCTTCAACAGCCTATCAAAAATAGTTACCGTTAATTAGTCAAGTCACACACTTATTTCAAGGTGACATGAACTATTTGAAATGTCCATTATTTAAAAAAAAAAAAAAAAACTCCATGTCACTCCATAGATTCAAAGGTGGTATGACGGATATCTCACCTGTTGTTGCTGATGATGGTGGTTATAGTACGTCGACTTGTATGCCGCTGCAGGGAGGTAGTGCGCTCCATAGCTTTGGTGGTACATCACATCCAGGCAACTCATAGCGACGGACCCGAGCGGTTAATGAGAAGAGAGGAGAGAAACGCGCACAACGCAGCCGCGGGCTCTTCACTCCTGAGACTTCAGACGGGCTGTATCCCCCGAGCTATCAGTGCCTCCATATATGCCTGAACGCATACAATGGCCATGTCGTCCAGTTTGCATACAGACAATGCGCGTCCCGCTGCGCGCTCCACCAGCACCACCCGGGGCCACAAATGGATCAAAACGATATAAGACACACACACTGTATTCTAAAAAATAAATTAAAAAAGGGAGAAAAAAAGTTTGTAGGCCGCCTCTGATTGGGTAAGTTATCCCTTCCCTCCTTCTCTTTCTCTCTCTGTTTTGGAAGGGAGTTATATTTAGAGAGGGCTGGGGCCATTTGCTCACGCCCACCGAGGAAGAGTGCATGCCGCAGTGGAGTTTAGCAAGGCACTAACACAGTCATAAATACACCTGTTCAATTGCCACTGGTGGCACTCATTAATACAAGTTTGTACTCATACTGTGTCTTATGAAGATCTCATAGTTCATGGGTCTTTGACCTCAGGACTGCCTGTCACAGTTTTGGGTGGCGGCCAGGACTTTGGGGATATTTAAAGGGTGACTTTGGTATTTTTCAACCTGGACCCTGTTTTCCCTGTTTTTCTAACTGATGTGGTCAACAATTTATGAAATTGGGTACATTGTTGTGGGAGCATGTTGCAGCCAGATGGGCAGCAAAGCAATCATATCAGGCAATTGCGGAACAGCAATACAGCTCTAAGAATTGTTGCCGGAAGACAACGGTGGAAAGAGACAGTTGGAGAGAGAGAGAGAGCGAGAGAGAGAGAGAGAGAGGGAGAGAGAGAGAGAGGGGGGGGGGGTGTCTCTGGGCATCAGGTTGTCAGAGTTTGTTGTGTTGGAGTACAGAAAACAATGGTATCTAATATCAATATCATGGCTGAATATTTAGATGATTTCGACACAACTTCAGAAAGACATTTCTCAGAGCTGGACACAAAATAACAAACAGAATCAAGGACTCAAGAGAAAGGTATAGAAACAAGTTTTATTTCTCTGTAGGGCCCATTCCATAATATTATCAGACACTTATAATAGCAGACATGGAGGCAAACACAGATGACATATAACCATTAACTTTGCAGTGGTATGTCCATTAACTATTCAGCTTCCAGGACGTCATGGTTATCACTGCCTTGTCCTGACTATTCCTTAGCTTCCCCTCTTTGAACGAAGCCTCCTGACTGAGTGAGCTGAGCTGTTTGCTGCCACCTGTTGGCGAGACCAGTGCCATGACGTGGCTGTCAGTTTGACCGTTTTATGAGACCTGCTGTTATGCTGTGAGGATCCACAGCATCTGTGGAAGAAGCAAATGACTCCAAGAAAATGCTGATCTTCAGTGTAATTTAAGTTTAAAAAAAAGAAGTAAAGAATATAACACCACGTGCTGAAGATGATCTTGAAAGCACAGCATTAATAAGAATCATGGACAGGCAAACCTCATCTTAAAGTTATTACAATTATTTCAAAATGTGTCACTTCCTTCCTGTGTTCACCTTATTATCTATACTCAATAGGGACTTGTGTTATGTGCAATTAAATACTTTATTTCATAATGTGTAAGAGCTCTCCAAGGACAATTACAACTCTTGAATGGCTGGTGCCTGCTCTTCCTGGGAGTAAGGCTGGCCTGTGTGTTGGCATCACTTCACCCTCCAGGTCAGCCCTGTTGGCAGTTTGTTAAGCGCTCCATCATTTTTGCATGTGGTGAGGAGCAAAGCACAGCTTCTTGTTATCATGGCTTCCTTTTTTTTAGCGAGTTCCAGAACTTCGGTGCAGAAGTTTCTCATTAAAAGCCTCAAGCCGCACTTAAGCACCAGCGCCACTTGCTTAACATATGGTTGGCTTTCCTGAGAAGCAGATGGTTTGGGCCCTCTGAGAAAAGGATTCCACTGCCCAGTCTGGCTCGGACACATCTTCTTTTCCTGTGGCCAGATATCTTCAGTCAGATTGAGTCAAGAGAGAAACTTCACCAGATTACTCGGTATGAGAAAAAGTGATCCAAAAAAACGCAGGGTAATTCCAGTGAACCGCATGTACCCAGTTACACTGACTCGCATCGTAAGCCAGGTCATTAAAAGGGCTGACATAAAGATATGCAGGGCATGATTACACAGGGGTTTTAAATAATAATAATAGCCAATTCCATTTTAGAACACCCAATTTCACAAATAACCACACTGAAATTTTATTTTCACTCACAATTGTTTTTTTAATTGAGACAGCAGGGTGCTGCAGAGGAATGCAGTGGTTAGATCGATGACACCTGGCTTCTTTCCTGCCATCTTGTTCACCAAGACCAAGTATGACACATGCGGCCTGACCTTCTCTCTCAAATTCTGTAAATTGTGAGACACAACACTCACTGCAAGAGGTACATTTAGTCTCTGATGTCAGATGAATTTGTAGGAGAGGTGTACAATGTGTTTTTATAAAAGTTAATTAGGTTGTAGGCCAACCTAGCGCTAATGAGCTGCAATTCGTACTGTTGAAGCCTAAACACACACACACACACACACACACACACACACACACACACACACACACACACACACACACACACACACGCACAGTAATTGGCCTCTCGGCTTCTCCCAATAGCGAAAGCACAGGTGTTACTAATAATGTTAATGATGGCTCCGGTGTAAGCCACAACAGTGTGACAGTGAGCCAGCACGCACAATACCAGGAGCCTGAAACTGAAGCAGCGAAATGGAATTCAGCTGTTATCAATTATATTATGTCCACCTGTACACGACTCATGTGAAAAAAAGACTTTTACTTCACTACAAGTCGCTGGTTCAGTCCATTTTTCCCAACATGTGGATGCGAGGTGGCCCTTTACATCCAAATGAAAAAAAATTCAGGCATCAAATACATGTTAAGTCCAGAGATCCATCGAAAACTAAATGTGTCCTTTTATATATAAATGGCAAAGAATAAAAGTTTAGTTTTTTACGGAATTGCTTCAATGTCTGACTCAGAGATACATTTTATGTTTATTTGTCTCTTCTCATTTTTCCCTTTTATCTTGTGAAATGCAAATGTTTAACAAAAACAACAGGAAGATTTATAATTTACTTCCTCCACCAGCGCTGCATGCTGGTTGCCAGGTGCCTTCTGACGAGACCTCGCAGACATCTATGGCAAGTGGGTAACAGTCTCACCATTTTCTCTCATATTTCATTCATTTTGATTTTAAGGGAGCGTGAATTATTCAGTCTCAAGCGGATGAAGCGAGTGGGGCAGCATTTTGAAAGACACGCACTTATACAGCAATCACAAAAAAACATTTTGAGTTTTATTTATTTCAGAGGAGCTCAGCCTTGCCCATGGCGAGAAAATGCTATAATTAATATTGGCAAAATCTTTACAGATTATATGAGTTGAAAGCTGACTCGAAAAGAGTGCATTTTGTGGTCCTTTTAAAATGTCATAATAAGTACACAGTGTGTCCTCCAGTATTGACATCGTATTTAAAGAATGGTAATAGTAACAGCCAATGTGTGGTCAATTCACTCATCAATTTTACAATGAATAAGCAATTAAACATCTATCACAACAAAGTTGGAGACTGGGTCAGATTTGAATAAACCGTCAGCATCATGCATCATAAATCATTCAAATCCTTTACTGCCACCTGCATGTCCTGACTGACAGATAGATCGCTCATTGTGACGACGCCAGCGGACAAAGAGACTGATTATAAAATGGTGCAGAGGTGGCAGAGTTAGTCCGTGTCTCCATCTAGTGTTTTCACACAGGGAATTGTTTCCCTCGCTGCCTTCGCCTGCTGTGGAAGTGGGGCAGTGGAACACTCAGAGTCAAGCCCGGAGACAGTGCAGGAAGTATAACACACACATCTATAGCGGTGTCACATACACACACACACTTACAACAGACAGATACACACATGAGCTCTCCGACACAGACGCTGGACCTCGGGGGTTTTCCACCAAACATCTGGAGCAGCCTGTGCCTCTACTCCCCTGATTCCTAATGAGGCACTGAGACGATTATTAGTGGATGTTTTGAAGGGGGAAAACGGAGGGAGGAGAAGGGAAGGGAATGAAATTCAAGTGGAGTTTGAGAATTGTTTGCTTTTCCTGCTGGTTTAAACCCTTCAAAGAACGATGGGCACCTCCAGTGCTTTAGATCTAAAGAATTATTTCATGCTAACTAAACTTCCACCACTTTAGATCACAAGCACATTTCGGAGGAGCATTCCTCTCTGGGCAGGAGGATGTTTTGGGGATGTATCCCAAGAAAAAAAAAAAAAAAAAAACTCCAGAAAACAGGTCACCAAGTGTTGTGTCCCAGATCTGAGTCTCAGAGATAAACGAAAGTTCGACCCTCCAAGTTTTGAGACATTGACGATGACAATTAACAACATAAAGGAAGAGTTTGACCAATTAAAAGATCTACCTTTTTCAACCTTACAGTGCACTCCTGATGAGGCAGGTGTGAGATAACGCTGAGTGCTGATGATATCTCACATTAAGCAGACTGCAACATCATGAGTTTTGTGGTGCGGTTGCTATCGTTCTTTTGCCCCCGGGAAGGGTCTATAGAAACGCACACCTGCCTCAGCTGACTCTCTGGATGATCTGAAGATGATGATGATGATGATGATGATGATGATGATGATCATAATGACGATGTTGATGATGACGATGATAAGGCTCATGTGCAGGCACACAAATGAACACCGCCCATGCAAGCTCTCTCATGTACACGTAGGAAACACGTAGGCCACCACCAACGGAGATGTCATTGAGCTGCAAGACATTTTATTCTTGGAAAATCCTCCAAAATAACACGAGTATTTGGGGTTTTGATTACAATTATGATACGTTTAGAATTGTGAATCATATTTTTCTTATTTCATTGTCATAAACCTCATAAACATATCTAAAACTCTGCCGTTATTTCACACATACACACTTATTATATGATATTTGTGTATACCTGTCCATTCAGTGGATAATTCCATGCAGTTTCTAGTTTAGTGTTGTGTGTGTGAGAGGTGGGGGAGTAGTGCCAACTATTGAATCTAATTAAAGAACTATTAGTGCATCTTTATATACATGGAGTGATGCAATATCAGAGGATTTTAGTCGTATTCAGAAAAAAAAACGGATTTGCCTCATGTGTTATATAGTTTAAATGAGACATAACACAACATGGTGGGATCATTAGCACTGTAGCAACATTGTGTTTTCTAATGAGCAAAAGACAGTCATTTGTAAGTTAATGGAAATGGAATTTCCATGTTAACCGAAGGAAAAAAGAAAAGCTTTTTTTTTTGTCAAACAAAAGCCTTTTCATTATCTCAGTGATCACACATATTCAGTTTTAATTGCTCAAGCCATTATTGCACATTCTAGAAATTGAAATGGGAGTTTTAATTGCAAAGACTAGACAAAGAGAAGTACTTGCTGCACAGCGTACATGCGTGTGTATCTGACGTGTGTGTGTCTGACTGTCTGTTAACAGAGTGACCAGCGTATATTGGTTTCCCTCAAGAGTCAACATGCTGACCTTGCTTAAGAAGCAGATAATTACTTATACTCTCCCCTCCAGTTTTAACTCATATGCTGCTTGTATAAAGATAAAGGAAGCTGCACAGGCTGCCCAGCAGAGGTTAATGACATGATGGAGACTCAAAGACAGGGTCATGTTGATGGAGGGCAAACCCACTTGACAGATGTGTGTACCCCTTTGGAGAGTGTAACTGGGTTTGGATTGTCCTTTTAAACTAAAACTGGACATCTATTTAAATGTTAAATCTGTAAATCCACAGCTAATTGGAAAAATAAAAAAAACGTTCAATGTTGGACATTTGGCTTTCAAGCTTTCGATATGTGTGAAATTAAGCATCCTATACCGGTTCCTTTCTATTTTGCTACATTTTGATGTTTGGTTTAAACACTGACATGGGGAAGAATGTAGATTTGATTCATATTATCTGTGACAGTAATAAAATGCTCTCTATAAGAGAAAATACACAATGAAACAATACAAAGGAATGAGTGGAGACACAGGAAGCTTTTTTAGCTGTTCTGACACCTTGAGCGAAAATGTGGGACACAGTTTTTATTTTGCTTTGGGGACCGCTCCTCTATATTAAACTACTGATGTTGCTCTAATCCAATGATTACCACTTTAAAAAAAAAGTGCTGTTTCTTTTTTATAAGAGAAAAGACAAATCTTTGACATTTTGACTATAACATTTTGATTATAAAATCTACTGCATATCCTCTTCTGTCTAAGTCTTTTGTGTGTTTTCGTTTGCAATAAAATGTTATGTTTGTTCTGTGTGTTCATATGTTCACCAATTAAGCCATTTATAAAAGGTCATACATATACACCTGTAATAAAGGTGGGCTTTGATTTCGATATCACCAAAGACTCCACATGAATTAATATTAAAAGTTGTTTTCAAATGTGTTCCCTGGAGCATGTCCAGTGTGTTTACGACAAGAAAAAGAAGACCCTTTGTATTGTAACATTTCATTATTTATTCCACAACACTAAAACCAAAAATGGTGTAAAAGGTGTAAAACTGCGCGCTGAAGGTGATTCACTGCTGTTCCAGTTGGATTATTCTCAATTGACAAACTCAACTTTACCTACCTGTCCAGCTGTCGTTACAAATTACACTGCCCTAAGTGTATCATAAAGACTTCCGTTTCAAATGTGATGCATGCTGTAAAACAAAATCATTACAAACACATTGTTCTGGATTTTCAGAGGATGGCATTCAGAACAACTCAACGAAACGTCTTCGCACTCGTCCTCTGTTGCCCTTCCAGTTAACTCTAATTCCCTCATGCTAATGGTGTGTCTGTGCCTCGGCTCCTGCTGGGACCACCAGCCTACTTTGTGTGGTCACAGCCTGGCCCTGGGGCGAGGAGTTCCACGGACTAGAGAAACAGAAGAGGGAGAAAGAGAGAGAGAGAGAGAGAGAGAGAGAGAGAGAGATATAGAGAGAGAGAGAGAGAGAGAGAGAGAGAGTGGGAGAATCAAAAGAGGGTTCTGGTTTGATGCATGTGGGATCTACCCTCAGACAGATTGTCCTCCTCAGGCAAAAAGGACCTGTGGGTAAAAGAGGGTGTCATTGAACCGTGTATCTGCTTCACTGACTGTGACATCCAAAATTGGCGCCAGCAGCAGATTTAAACAATAGCACCTCGCTGTTTGACCTTACTCACAAAACCATCAGGATGGTTGTAAGGTGTGTGTGTGTCTGCACATGTTTTTATTCATACCCCACACCTGCATCTACATGCTAAATTTGCCCAGTTTTAGAGGTGTGTGTGTGTGTGTGTGTGTGTGTGTGTGTGTGTGTGTGTGTGTGTGTGTGCTCCGTTGGAGGCTGGGGAGGTTGAGAGTGGCAATGGTGATGAGCAAACACTACCGGGGAGAATAATCCCTCATTACCCATAATTCCCCGATGCTGCACTGCGCCGGTGAGCGCGACTACATTCGTCCCACGGGCAGAAACGGGCAGAGGCACTCACTCGATTTATTAGACCGTCCCTGCCTCCCCGCCCCCTGCCTCCCCGCTGATTAGCATCTCCTCATCTCTTCCCGCTTTCCCGGCCACCTGCTGTCTTCCATATGTCCTAAATGCTCTCCACTACTTACCCTCTGTGTTCCTAAACCGATCCACATATCATGTTAGAGATAATTCCTCTTAAAGCTTCCCCGTACATACAGTGTGGTGCGGATAACTTCTTGTGTACTTTCAATAACAAACGGCATCATGTTAAAAAGCGGATACACCCGATTAGGATATTTAAAGGAACACTTTGACATTTTGGTAAATCAAATTATTACATTTTTTGCTAAGAGTTGAATGAGAAGATCAATACCATTCTTATGGCCGTTTTTTTTGAAGCCTTAGCCAGAAGCCTGTTAGCGTACCTTAGCATCAAGACTGGAAACAGGGGGAAACAGCTAGCCTGAAAAAAAAGAGCGTAGAAACTAGTTGCGCAGTGACCGCCTGGTGTCTTATCATTAATAACACTTTACAGTTTGGGTTTTGTGTAAATAAACAAAATACAAAATACTGAGTCAAGCTAAACGTCTCCTTGTTGTAGCTCCACAACGAACAGCATGTACTGTATCTGTATAAGAGTTTGGTTGCAGAGTGCACGGTATTAGTAAAGATCAAGTTTTCCAAGTGATTCCAGACTTTCTGATGATCTTGTAAAATATGACTTCTCCTTTTGTCCCATGCTCTTCTCTATCTTTGACTGTTGCCTTGATTCTCCCCTCTCTTCCTCTCAGTGAATGTGCCCTCCATTCTCCTTTTCCTTTAATCCCTCTGGTACTCTTTGTGTCCTCGCTGCCTCCTTCTATCTATCTCTCTCCATCTGGGTAGGAGTGAAGTATCCATCCATCAGAGAGCAGAAGTAGTGTAGAAATCCCGTGCCTCCCATCACAGTCTCTCATCTCTCTGTGTTTACATACAGACATATTTCAGCCTGCTTACATGTCAGAGGCACAAGGTAGAATGCAGCATATCTTATATCCTATTATGATTCAATGATGTATGTGGAATGAGATGTGCATCCCGAGGATGCCCGAGGGAGCTTTGTTGAAATTCTATTGCAAATGACAAAATCTAAAAAAAACGGAAAAAATGGATTCTGTGGTTTGGACATATGGGGCAGATACTGGTTGTCTATTACTGTAAAAATGTGACATTATTAATTCAGGATTGTCTGATTGATGTAGTAAATTGTGACATTCTACTTCTAAAGAGACTTTCTAAAATAGAGTAAAATAAGTATCTTGCAAAAGCTTCAAGTAAGGGTTTTTGTGTGACTGGTTGTGTCTAAATTTACATATATTAAAGTTGCTATAAGGTGACTGGAAAAAACAGAACCCTTGCAATTTTGGTGTGTTGAATAAAAAATGTGAAATTGTTATGAGGTGTAAAATATCAGTACTCTCTTGTCTATTATAACTCCACCTAAAAAGGACCCCTCATCACCGGACCCAACACTTGCTTCATCTTTGGACGTCTGGGTTTATCTGTGAAGAGGAGAAAAACACAGTTGTTGCAAAAATAACTCCCACATTCATCAAGTGAAAGGATCTGTGAGATTTGTTTGATGATACCTTAAAGCTGGAAAGCTTGATGTACTTTATGGCTGCGACTCCCACTGATTGTGCAGAGATCTCATTTCACACATGAATGTCTCTCTCTGCTGTGTGTGTGTGTGTGTGTCCATAGACTCTGTAGTTAGTGCCTAAACATTACATGTATGCTGGCCTCGGGCTTTATTACATAGAGGAGGAGAATGGGAGAGATAGAAAGAGGAAAAAAGTAGAGAAAGAAATGCTAGAAAACGAAAAGAGAGGCATTTTCCTTAATTGTTGTTTAATTTTTTAAATAATAAATGCCCAATATATATATATATATATATATATATATATATATATATATTTCACATGCACCTACTGGACACAGATACAGGCTTGGTACCTGCAAGCCTCTTTGGGTGCTTGGGGCTAGATTTATCACCACTGGGGCTCTCTGATGATGAGGCCGTTTAGTGGGGGGGTCCCTGTAGTCCTCCAATGATTAGTGCCAAACATCTTCCCTAATAACCTTAACAAGAACAACGCCTCAGGACAACATGCTGATGCACACAGGCAAGTGCACGCACAGACACACACACACACACACACACACACACACACACACACACACACACACTTTGGAGATAGAAAAAAGAGCGAAAGGCTACCCATCCTCCTCTCTTTCCCCTCAAAGTCACCCCTCTCTCCTCTGTTCCAGACAAAACTTAGCATCTCTTCCCATTTCTGGGTTGAGACCCCCCACCTTATATCTTCTGCACTACCTCCAACCACCACTTCCAATACACATACACACACATGCATGACCAAATTGAGTTGGTTATGGTTCAAGAGTCCCACCACAGCATATAAAGTTGCTCTCAGCATCAATATGAAATAAGGCAATACGAATACATGAATACATGCTGGAGTGCATGAAACCCCTCGCCTCTAGTATACAGGAAATTGAGAAGAACTGAATTTATGATGTTGTAAGAAGCTTTGGGGTTGTTTTATAGACAGGAACTCCCTCTGTTGATTGTTTCCTTTACAACAGATTACACATTTGTGTGGTATGGACGGTACATACAGATAACATGCCCAAATGCATAGACTGCTTCATACTTGAAAGAGTGAGAAAGACTGAGAGGAAGGGAGAGCAAATTAAAAAACATCCTGTAAATGTGAAAATTAAAATCCATTCAAACTCAAAAGCCGTAGCATTAAGCAATAATAACAGATGTCAATGTTGCCATTTTGGACATTTTATTAGTTTGCATTTATGCTGCCTTCATAGGCTGCATGGACTATTACAACTCTATTTTCAATTGATAGGAATAAACTAACATACTGGTAAATAGAGGTCCTAATCTAATGTCTCGCATTACTGTAACTTAATTTAATGTATATATTTTTCTAGTCGGGCTACCATGGCTTTTCCGGTCCAACCTCTGTAGACCTCTGGAAGTAGACTGGGTGCAACCATACACCTTAGCATTCAGATGACATTCTCATGTAGTCCAGACATTCATATGGCGATACAGTCCAACAGAACACACAGAACTGACATTTTGCAATATTCGGCATCATTTCGACGAGGCAAACACACTTTTCTGATCGCAATGGAACATTTTACGAGGCACAATGAAGGCAGCATGAGAGTCGCGCCGTGACGTCACGGGGAGCCATCGAGTCAGTCAGCTGAGGGAGGAACTCCGACAACAGAAAGTCAACCAGGAAGCTGCTAAACTGACCCACTGCCTCGGTGTGACGGCTTAACGGCGGTTTTAACGATAACAATCACACGGTAGACCAGTTCAGGATCGGTCTTTTATATTCCAGTCGATACAAAGCAGCGAAATGGACCTTTTCAAGAAGAAGACTGTCGATGGTAAGTTTGTTCTATGTGAAGAGCTAACTGTTAGCTAAGTTGTTTTAGCCCCGGTGTTCAGACTGCTGTGTTGTTCCCATATGAACTCAGCTCTTCCTATTTAACGCGAACTTGTTCTCCCTGTTCTGGGGCAGGCCGAGTCACTCAGTCACACTGAAGCAGACAGAAGCCTAAAAACACCGCAGACACAACTTAATGTAGCCACGGTGGTGACACGCAATAGGTAACACTGGCTGGATTAACGTTACAGTGTAGCTGTGAGCAACAATATGTGGCGTTACAAGTCGTTAGTTATCTGTTAGCGTGAGAGCCAGAAAGGAAGAAGGTGATTTCATTGCGACACAGGAGCGGAGGCTGAGGTTTACTCATTGGTTTTATTATGTCACATGAACCCCACTTTTCATAAAATGTCTCTCAAAACGTTTAATATGTATGTAATATATGTATTAATATGTGCAGTTATGCTATTTGTTGTGATTTTATTTATTTAAAAACATATATATCCCAAAGGTTACTGCACCTCAGTTCCAACGCACATGTCCTGTGTGGGGAAGACAATAATACAGATAACGTTACATTACTGTCCTTTGTGATTGACACAGACTCCTCAGTAACTGCCTTGCAGTGATAAGATAAAAACAACCGTATTACAAACTGTGTGATGCAATTCTAAATTCTAAAGGACATGCTGTTAAAATATGCCATCATATCATGCTGTCTTTGCAGTTGGACGTTGCCATTGTAATATACAGTGATGTCAACATTCTTCAGTATTTCCGTTTTTCTGTCTCCAGGCTAGGTAATCAGCCTCACAAGGTCAAAACGGAAAATCAGCCTCTCCTTTATCATAGTTAATGAATGAATTATTCTTTTTCAAATACTCATTATATTGACTCATAGGGCTGGGTTTCCAGAAGGGGGGCGGGGAGCATTAAAGTTCACCTCCTCTGGACCCCACACCTTTTTGTGTCAAGAATTTCATAAAGTATATCAGCTTCATGTTTAAAAAAGGTAAATCTTCTCACAGATCCGCCTCCCTACTCCTCCCATCATTGTCATTCCAGTTTCACCCACACCGATCGTCTGCATACTGTACTTACTGTGCCGCGTTGCCGCCACTCCACGCCGTTGTCCGGTCTTCTCATTGACATTTCTCAGTTTCCATCTCATATTGTATAATTCACCTCTCCCTCTCTGGACAGAGGTTTCTTTGTCGTTGTAGCCCTGGGTAGGGTGGCTGAAGTGGTTTCTGGTTATTTGGCGAATGGATGGGTGGGTTAGATCACACTTATTTGTAGGACGATATCCCTCCCATTTTGAAACGTTGGCGGCACGTCACCTTATACGTATGTGGATCCCACAAGTGGTCCAATACGATGACGTGTTTTGAGCAACTTCATGCTTGCTGAACTTTTCAGAAAGAATAATGCCTTTTTTTGGCAATTGTTTGCTTTTTCCATTATTATTATTATTATTATTATTATTATTATTATTATTATTATTATAAGTTATATTTTCTTGCAACTTAAGAATATGGAGCTGAATCATTTGTTTAGAGTCAATTGTTGAGTTCATCCTTTATTTTTCTTTTCTTTTTTTCTTAATATAAGTCTGAACTCTACATGTCTTTCTCGAGAACTGATTTATTGATATGTAATTCTGTGCTCATCTATCGACTTCTGTTTGTCCTGAAGGAGGGATTCCTCCTGTTTTGCTTTTTTTCCTTTTAAAGGTTTCTTGTTCAAGGGTATTTTAGGATTTAATTTATTCTGATTCTTAACTTTATTTAATAATTGACGATTCGTTATAGATTCCTGAAAGGATACTGCGTATGTATTGTGCTGTATATTGCAATGTCCAAAAGCACCCCAGAGTTTAAACTGAATTGAGTTTTGGTTATTTCAGGGGATTTCTGATACACTTTAAAACTATTATTTTCTGTAGTCAGAGGCTACAAAATGACATTAACTCAAAACGCCACAACTGTTTCTTTTCTGGAGGACCTGAAGGTGTGTGTCAAAGTGATTACAGGGATGTCCCTCACTCAGAAGTTGTGGATGAATGTGTGACTTCAGGGTCATGCATAATCTCACATGATGCCACTTTGTGTGGGTGGTTTAGACTCAATATTGGTGTGAGCTGTCCAAGCACTTCCTCAGTTGGTGGTGACAGTATGAATTCTCAAAGTGCTGCTTGACACACTTCAGTTATATTCCACTGAAAATAAATGGTAGAGGGCGATCCTTAATGAAACCAGATAGAAGAAGAACAAAGATTGTACGTGACATTCTTGTGCTTTTTTTCCCAGCTGTTAACCTCTGATTGTTTCGGCTCTGCAAGTGATGAGTAATGCCAGATTTTGAGAATGGACTTGTGTTGCCACCATTCTGCACATAGTTAAAGTGTTCATATTTGATTAGATTAAAAGTAATACATGTAATCACGTGAACTCTTTGCTCATTTGCATTTTGATATCTGTAAATGGCACTTAAGTGTTAAAAATGTTTCCACAAAGTATTACCTGTCTTCCTTTCTGTCTCTCTCCAAAGACGTAATCAAGGAACAGTCGAAGGAGCTGCGTGGCACTCAGAGACAGATCACCAGGGACAGAGCAGCGCTGGAGAAACAAGAGAAACAAATGGTGGGCACACACACACACACATAAGTCTGGGGACAACAGTCTATCTAAGGCATTTTCCATAGATTTCCACATATTGCATCACAACTTTATTAAGACCCCCCTGCTCTCCCAACACATAGCTAGAGATGCATATCACATTATTTTCCGACAATATGGGAATGAGACTGATTTGCTAATGGGCCTAAATTAATAGCAAGAATGAGCTGGTGTTGTGGTTTTGCTTCAGGCAAGTCAGACACCTCTCTCTCTCTCTCTCACTCACACACACACACACACACACACACGCACTCAACATTTCACGCTACGGCTGTATTCCCTGACACACACAACATTTCCACTCTGTGAAAGATGAAAGAATCTGGCGGTTTCCTCTCACTTCTATTGTATTAAGTAAATATCATACAGGGCATAATTACCTCCCTGGGGAACCACATTTTTGTTCCTCATTAATGCTTTCCGCTAATTAGTCTAATTATTATTTTTAAAGCTTTGTTGCACTTTTTGAATAAAAGATACATTCGGTAAGAAATGGAAATGACCTATATTAGCACAATCAGGACTGTCCGTAGCTTCCTGATACAAAAAAAATACATTGAAACCACAAGTTAATAACAAAAAAGGTTTTAGTCATGTTTAAAAATTCACAGGGTAGTTGGATTGAAGCTGCTCCTGCAACACGTTGTCCATCTTTTGTTCAGAAAGATCCATGTCCCTAAATACATTAATATTCCCAGCTCCTTCCAGGAAAAGTCCTCACAGCCTCATATTTGTGTGCTGCATCCCTTCATGTTCAGTAGAGCACTCTCTATCATCACATCCCTCCACCCCTATCCCTCCTTTCCCGACAGGGCAGTAAATAAGACATTATATGCTTCACATATAAGTCCCACTGCTCTCATCTTTTTCTTTTCCCCGTTCAAGCATTCATAGTTTTTCAGATGACAGTGCAGGTGACATTATTATTGTCACTGTCTTCACTTTATTTTCTACACAGCTCTACATGTTTTTTTTTACTGCTCACAAAAGTGTGTGTGTGTGTGTGTGTGTGTGTGTGTGTGTGTGTGTGTGTGTGTGTGTGTGTGTGTGTGTGTGTGTGTGTGTGTGTGTGTGTGTGTGTGTGTGTGTGTGTGTGTGTGTGTGTGTGTGTGTGTGTGTGTGTGTGTGTGTGTGTGTGTGTGTGTGTGTGTGAGAGAGAGACTGAGCTGAGTGGGGAATGTCTTTTGTCTCATCAAACATTAATAATTGATTGTTATTTTCCTGAAGATGCTTTTAGCTCACACACAAGATGCTGGGGCTGTTGTACGTACTGTAGCTGTGCTGAGAGGCCTGGCTAGCCTGCTGTAACCTGCAGCTCCACGTGTGTCTCTTGGGATGCTCACACACAGGTTCCCTGTGGGCTTTAGTGTATTTTCTGATGTTTACCAAAGCTAAAAATGTGTATTTGTGTGCCAGTGTGTAAGGCCTGATCCAGATGACAATATTCACTATGTTTATATTTGCAAATGCATTGATCTCTCGGGAGTATCGTGGATATAAGTTATTTACATAATAATGTATTAACACAAAAAGCCCTCCTGAACTGTCTGAGTCATGAACTGTCATTAAAAATGGCAAAAACGAGTAATGACCATAACATGTTTTCCTTTATATATGGCATCGCCATGCATTGCCCATTCAGAACCGCGTTCAAGAGTCACCCATGGGTGTTACCCTTTTAACAAGGCTGTCAATTTATTCCAACCTGATTGCAATGTGGCTTTGGACATGGTGAACATGTTGTATTGCTGAGACGGATGGAACATTGGTGGCGCTCACTGGCACTATAAAGTTCACAAAACATGACTTTGATGAGAAATGTACATGTTGTGTAAGGTGGCTGCTCCGCTGCGGCAAATCTGAAATATAGGCAGCCTCAAACTGTATTTTTCTCCCTGTATCTGCATATACGGAGGAACATTATCTCAGATGACACACCCATAAAACCAGGAGACACTTGGGCTCTCAATAGCTTCAGTGGATTTGTTCCAGATATCTACACTGTAGTTGAATTATAATTTGGAGCTGTTAGTGGCTATTATGGGCACAATTTTCATAAATTTGCCCACTGACATTTTCAAATCCTAAAATTGACACACTATCCCCTCCCCCCCCGTCAGGAGGCTGAAATCAAGAAAATGGCTAAGACTGGTAACAAGGAGGCATGTAAGATTCTCGCCAAGCAGCTGGTCCAGCTGAGGAAGCAGAAGAACCGCACATACGCTGTCAGCTCCAAGGTCACCTCCATGTCTACGCAGACGAAGGTCATGAACTCACAAATGAAGATGGCCGGCGCCATGGCCACCTCCGCAAAGGTAAGAAGATCATAGACCCTCTCCTTGAAGTCTGCTGCTCTGAGGTCAGGGTTTGAAAGCTGAAATACTTGTCCATTTGGACATTTGATCTCTACTACATTCAGCTCACCGTTGGGTGTGCTTTTGTTTGAACTAGTTTCAGTGATCTAAGTGTGTAAAGTATTAATCTGGCATCTGTTCATGTGTAAAGACAAGACTGGTGGCGTTGTTGTAAATTAAGTGGTAATTGGCCACGGGCGTTGTACTGTACGTAGACTTCACACACACAGGTCAAATATAATTAGGCATCAGATTAATTCTCTTCCAGGAAAAGTCCTCAGCCTCATATTTGTGTGCTGCATCCCTTCATGTTCAGTAGAGCACTCTCTATCATCACATCCCTCCACCCCTATCCCTCCTTTCCCGACAGGGCAGTAAATAAGACATTATATGCTTCACATATAAGTCCCACTGCTCTCATCTTTATCTTTTCCCCGTTCAAGCATTCATAGTTTTTCAGATGACAGTGCAGGTGACATTATTATTGTCACTGTCTTCACTTTATTTTCTACACAGCTACACAGCTCTGTGTTTTTTTTACTGCTCACAAAAGTGTGTGTGTGTGTGGGGGGGGGGGGGCTGTTTTCAGGAAGCAAAAGAAAGCAAATGTGTTAATTGTTTTTATGTCATACATAAACAAAGTTGATTTACAGACAGATTTACTTACAACATACATTTATTCAGTGAGTAGAGCAGCGCTTTCCTCTCACATAGCTACATAGGTTAACATGGTCTAGAGCAGCATGTCAATGTTGGAAATGTATCTGATGTGCTGTCGGGTCAAGCTGTGAAAATGTGCCACCTTTGTGCTGATCTCTCATGGGAAGGAAGGAGACGCATTATTTATTTGTTGTACTTCTATTATCCTTTCTTGCTAATGAATGCAGAGCAAGTCTTCTAATGCTGCGTTTACACCAAACACATTGCGAATATTCGCAGCATTAAGCCCTATTTCACAAATATCTCTTTGAGACGCTGATTTATAATAAGAGCATAACTCATCTTGAATTTGCTACTTGGGAAACGGCCCTGTCTGTAATATGCAAGGTCATTTTGTTTGTTTGCTCAAGAGCAGATCTTGCACTATGCTGCTTCTCCTCAGTACCAGCTGAAAACCTCAAGATCAATTCTCTCACCTTTCTTTTAATCACGTGTACAGACTATGCAAGCAGTCAATAAAAAGATGGATCCACAGAAGACCCTGAAGACCATGCAGGACTTCCAGAAGGAGAACATGAAGATGGGCATGACCGAGGAAATGAGTAAGGACTCATAATAAACACACAATGAGCTCTGGAATTTACAGGCTTGCCAAAACCAGATTGTCAGGATATCTGTGAATGGTGTTACGGGTGACGGGTGTGGCAATTTGTGTTCTGATGAGAAAAAGAGAAACATGAAGGTATGATTGTGACAATGACATGGAGAGGCTTTTTCATTTGCATAGTGGGATTGCCAGCGCACAAGCATCCACACATGCATTTAGTAGTTTGGAGCACAATTGTAAGCTTTCTCACTCTAAAGTCCAAACTGTGACTGAATATCAATGCATTTTGATTTAATTGACCTGTCTGTCCTCTTCTCCTCCTTTCCTGTCTCACAATCTGTCCAGTCAACGACACTTTAGACGAGATCTTTGACGAGTCTGGGGATGAAGAGGAATCTCAGGACATTGTCAACCAGGTTCTGGATGAGATCGGCATTGAGATCTCAGGAAAGGTAAGAAATTCAGAGAGAGAGAGAGAGAGAGAGAGAGAGAGAGAGAGAGAGACCATAACTTTATACTATCTTCTGTTTGAAAAACATTCAGCCCATGGGGCTTTATTTAAGTGTTATGACTATGAGAGAATGTAAAAGGACATTTTAAACATGTAAATGATCCCCCAGAAAAATCTGAACAACAACTGTTCCACATAACTTTTACTCGACTGTTAAGATGTATTCCAGCTGCCACATGGTGGGGCTAGCCTCCAGCTCTTCTAACTCTTATGTACTTTAGTCTGTGTTACTGCCAGCCTTCCCATCTGCTGTGTGTCTGGCTCCCCCTGGGGGGCTTCATGAGTTATTACCTCTCATAACACAATGTACAAACCCACACATTGTCCCATAAACGAGCCCACAGCTGGAGAGAACAAACAGACAAGATCCATAAAACCCTGCAAAACGGTTGTTAAAATTAGGGGTGTAATTTTCCTCCTTGCTTAATCACAATAAAAGACTGAGCAGAGAATTCTTTGAATGCTATCGTTTTGTGCGCATTCTGGGAAAAGCTAAACAATAAAGCTTTTTCAATCAAACCGAAACCTGGAAGGAAGTTACAAGACTCATAAACTATGATAGTTCCGGAGAAACATAGTAAATATTCAACCATATGTGTTGTTGTCATATTCACTGGAATTGTCATATAATACTATAACAAATAACAGACAAAGGCAATTTAATAATAGTTTGAATCAAGATCCACGTCATTTGATTATGCTTTTTGGGTGGGGAGGGCCAGGTTGTCGTAACACTTATTTAACTGGTGTAATACCAGTGAAAAAGCCTGAAGGATGCCGAAGCACATAAAATAGTCAACCATTAACCAGCAGAGCTAGAAAGCCATATTCTCAAGAGAAGGATTAAAGAGAGTTGAAAAGTGATTCCTTAATTCTGTTTTTCATGCAAGTGGATGATTAATGCTGTAAAGAACAATGCTTGTATAACGCCCACTTGCATTAATGCTGTGATGGGCATACGTAATTTTAAAGGCACATCACAAAGTATTCATGCAGTGTGAATTGTTTCGTGGCGTGAATAGTTTTCCAATATAATCAACAGTAATTGCGATCCAATTTGAACTGGTCCTTTACATTTGTCTTTGGAATAGCAGGAGGCAGCTGTCCACAGCAGCCAATCTTGCGACAAGTACCGGGCTCTGTGATTGTGTGTGTGTTAAGTTTGAATTCTGTGTGTGCCCACTAATGGGAAATGTTGTGCCCATGTGTTTTTCCAGATGGTAAGAGCTCCAGCTGCAGGAAAGAGCCTCCCCAGCGCCGCCTCCTCTAAACAGGCCACCATCTCCGACGACGAGATAGAGAGACAGCTCCGAGCTCTGGGAGTGGACTAATTGTCTTCTCTGTATTAATGTTCACATTATAAACCTGTGCAACATTAATACCGATTTGATACAGACTCTTTTAGACACAAGTGTTTTGTCATTGTTGAAATGCTAAATGTGTAACAAAGGGTGCACACCAACACACACACAAACACAAAAACAAACAAACACGTTGAGACATTCAAAGACATGCAGGCAGACATGTTTATTAACACGCACATAATCACACTTTCTTCGGCAGGTTGCCTTACAGATTATTAGGGCAGGACATTTAAACTATTTATGCGAAATTGTTATTTATTAACCTACTGGAGTGGCCACAGCCTAAAGGTGGTCCAATAATAGATATTTGTCCGAAAGAGTTCTGAACCACCTATGCCGTACTGTACATAGGTGGTTTGTCTTTTATAAGGGCTACAGGATAGAGACCATGGAACTGGCTTTTCCCCGACTTCGTTGATTAGTCATATAATATATATCAGCTTTTATGTGGCTGAAGATGGATGGTCTTTCCCCAGCAAGTTTTAACACACTAATTAAAAAGAGCTTAGGTGTTGTCAGAAACCAGATGGAACTTGTATTTAGCCTTCTCGCACCATTTACGCGATTAACTTCCTCAGAGGCAAACTATCCTATTCTCGACATGCATGTTGTTTGGGTGAAATATCCCCGGCTGAAGTGGGACACCATGCAAGTGAGAGGAAGAAAAAGCAACTGCGCACCTTCTCCACAAAGATTAAGCACCCGGTCAACTCGCTAATGAATTATCATGTTTTTAAAACCCTTAGGTACATAGTTACTGGAGATGATGTAACTCAGACAAACGTATGCATGTGACATGTATAACTGAAGATGGTAAGGCCTTCACTTTACTTACATAATGCAACGTTATTTACATAATGCATGAAATGGTGAGATGGACTGATCTGACTGGGCAGGCATTTAATTTGCCCCACCGAACAGATTGTGTGGGAAAACGTAATCAAACACAAATTAAGACTAATGTTAGCCTGGCATATCGAAGAGTTTCGAATCGGTTGTTTGATGCTACTGAATCATCAAATTAGTTTTTTTTCTTTTTAATTATTATTCTTGGTTGATCTGATTGTGTATCTTATATTGGACGTGGGGTTTACCGTGATTGTGGGATGGTACTGGTCCTGCAGTCCCTCCTTTCTTTCAGCTGCTGTGCAGTTACTGTCATAAGTTATTGAAGCTGCCTCACTCACAAACACACACGCCATCAAAATGATAGAAGCATTTGCTAAAATCACTGTGATCCAAGAGATGTGCTCTCTTCCTCAGAGCTGAAGCTCTTCTCTGATCTGTTCATGTCAGCCGGCGTCATGAGAAAGACACCGATATGTCCAGTGACATCGACTCTGTCATTCTTGCATGCATCTGCCATGTACAATACACAATGGATTTCATTTTTGTAAATCAATTTTTTCCAAACCTTTTAACATCTCTTGGTCTTTTGTGGTTGTGAGCGGAAACAATTTTTTTAACAGATGTCAACATTGAGTGCATTTTCATGCTTAGGAAATGTATGTTATATGTATACTCCTCTTTATTTGTTTCGTCAGGGTTATTGGCTTTTATAAATGAATAAAGTTTCTTCAGGTATGGGTTGTTGAGCCTTTATTATGTTTTCCCTTTGAAAGACTAACTAATTATTTACATCTCTATAGACCATCCATCCATCCATTTTCAATACCGCTTATCCTCATTAGGGTCGCGGGGGTGCTGGAGCCTATCCCAGCTGACATAGGGCGAAGGCAGGGGTCACCCTGGACAGGCCGCCAGTCCATCGAGGGCACATGCTTTTATAAATGAATAAAGTTTCTTCAGGTATGGGTTGTTGAGCCTTTATTATGTTTTCCCTTTGAAAGACTAACTAATTATTTACATCTCTATAGACCATTTAATCTATTTCAAAAAACTTGTTTAGATATTCCAGACAGCCATTGGTTCCCATTAATGTCCATATGATTGGCAATCCCTTGAAGCTTCCTCAAGTTTAATCACAAGCACAAATCTGCTAAGTCTGCTAATAGATTTTAATATCGTACAGAAATATAATGAAGTCAATAGATGGAACCAAATGTATAGAAAACGCCAGCATGGTCACTGCAGAATCATTTGCTATCATGTAAAGTATGTATTTGTAGCATATCAAAAATGGAATTCAAACATTCTGCATTTCCTGATGCAGATCTTCCCATTAATATTGCATTAGCCATTTCAATTTCAGGTATGGGAAACTGTGATTTCTAAAGAATTAAACAAGCTGCAGCATTAAAGCCTCTAAGAGACTAGCACTAAGAAGCCTCTTAATAGCTTTATCTTACTCAGCGTATCACGCCTGTTACTTTCAGGCATAAGGCCTCAGAAATGTGTCGGCAGTCGATGATCCTGCCGCTTTTTATTTCCCCTGACTGCGCTCCGGTGAGACAGCTGTACATGAATCACAGTGGAAACTGCTAGCGCCTGAATAGATGTCTTCTAGATTTATTATCACCAGTGGCCCACACAGGAATACTGTACAGTTCATTTTGTACGCATTAACCTGACTCTTCTAATGTATAAGGGTCATATCATATCATGACATTAGTAAAAGTGAGAGATGGTGCATGTATCTCTGCATGAAACACAGTTCCCCTTTGTTACCAGACATTAATTAAATTGATTTATCTTTCAGAGCCTGGGAACAGAAGGACAATAACTCAGTACAAGCACAAGTTTCTCATACTGGATTTTCTCAAACAAGTTGAATGAAGGTATTTTATATGCATCTGCCTACATTTTCTACGAAGTTCCATGTCTAATTTATGTCTTCCAGGCACCAGTTAATGATACCTGATGTGAGCTGAACATAAAGGCCTCGATTTTGTCCGAGAGGAAATTTGTGTTTGCTTGTTTCGTCACTTTATTAAGACGTTTCACATCCGTCATCCCAAACAGGTCAGAGGCGTGACTGGCTGATGTTCTTCTTTGGATGACACTTTGTCAAGGGAACAACAACAAAGGCGTAACGTCAACAAACATGAAAAATTAACTATCCTGACAGATGGTTTTAGCCTCAAACCATAAATCAAAGAGGTTGTACTCAGCAAAGTAGTTCAACATAATATATTATCTATCAAATAAATAGGTTGTTGTGAAACTTTCAACATATTTCTTTTTTGACCATGGCTATAATACCTTAAATAAATCCAACATGTTCCATACAAGACAGGTAATATATGCACCAGTTCACAAAAATCACAAATACACAAACAAATAACAACTACAGCACAAAGATTCACAAAGATTCCAGTCGTTAAATGGAGACGTACAGCAAGTGTAGAACATTTCATCAACGATAAAGATTCCCTTCTTTCTTGAAAATAAATGAATGAAAGTTGAGCTCACATCTGTTAAAGGCACAGGTCTGATCTATATGAGTGTTCATCTGCACTCTGGTGCTGATAGATTACATGGCATTTGGTGTGTGTAAATAACTTTCAGTACACGTATAGCAAACAAGCCACAGCTACAGTTCAGTACATTAAAATGTCAGGTCACGGAAGCTGCTGCGTCAAACCAGCATGTGAGGTAAATAAAAAGCTTATATCTTCAAAGTTTCAGCGGACAGAACGTTAGACTGGTTTTCACCGGATATAAATCATCATCTGAACGTTAACCAACTTTAATCGCTTCAAATGCATCAGCAACTGCTTAATGCAGAATGAGGGCTGTCTTTGTTTTGGGGGGTTTTCTGGTTCCTGTCGGATTTCTGTTAGACATTTGATTTCACAATACCAGCTGTGGTCATGAGCGAGCCTCCATCAGGCTGGAGGGGAATGGAAACTCTAGCTGAACCTTATGACTATGTCATTGGTCTTTGTGTTTTACACATCTGTACAATGCAGTGTGGACTGAGTTTGTTCAAACAGGAGCTGAGGTTGAGACTGGTTTTGACCCGTTTCTCTCTTTGGCGTCTGTTGCAGAACCAGACTCTGACCACCTCCTTCTCCAGATGGAGGCTTTTGGCTATCCGGGCTATTTCCTGGGAGGAAGGCTTACTTTTTTCCATAAAGGTGTGCTCCAGGGCCTCCTTAGCTCCAAGGCTGCAGTGGGGAACAAGGGAGAGGGAAGAAAAGATGAACTCTATGGAATCAAAATGTCATGCATTGTATCATTGTTCCTTATAGTTCAGGGGTCTCCAACAAGTAGGCCGGTTTCTGAGTGGCTCGCTAAAGGTTCAAAGAATATGTACATAGCACATTGTAAACCTGTTTAATTTCCTTTCAAATCAAACTCACAGATGCCCCGCCCCCTTCTGACACAAAATGAGCTCTCAGTTGAACGAGTTACACAGCTTTCACACTTGGTTACAGTGACATCGTAAAGTTAGGCGACGTTAGCAGGCAAGTAAGCAGACACCAGATTTAACTGTGACCGCAGAAAATAGTGAATACAAAGCTAAATAAGGATGGTTTCATATCTGCCAGGTGTGTCTGCAAAGACCACTGGTCCATTTTGTGATTGAATGAATACAATCCACAATTGGCTAACTCCCCTGTTTGGACACCACTGGCCTGTAAACTCACCAAGCAGTACGCCTGGTAGCCTTGTGGTGATGTACCAGCAGTGTGAGTGCCAAACTGGGGAAGAAGGCCAATGCAGCAACAGAGGCTGCGTTTATTGGCGCACATCCTGACAGAACACAAAAAGCCCTTCACCGTTGTCAGGATTGTAATAGAGACAATGCCTGCTGTGGCTGAAACATTATTAAAGGACCATACAAGTAAGACACGAGTTATGTCTGCATTTGACGATGTAAAACTTGGGTACCAAATGGTCTGGAGGAGGAAAAAAGGTTGGCGACCCCTGTTACAGTTGATACCTGATAGTTGTTCTCCTTTTCCTCTTGCGCTCATTCATTCCTATTTTATCATTGTACAAGGCTGCAGGAAGGAAAAATAAAATTGTGTTAGTGTTGTTACTGAGAGGAAATAAATCACTCTGCTCGCTGAACTGCTCACAGCTCATATTTGTATGTATGTAAGGTAAAGAGGTTGGTAACCTCTGTCCTAACGATGTACAAGCTGGTGTTAGAGCTTCGGAATCATGCAAGGAAAGCATGGCTCTAATACGGTAATCTCTAGCTGGCACGGATAACACAGACTCAAAAGTATATTAGCAATTTACACTGACAGAATATTTTTTACGCATAGAGATTAGACATCTAGGTAAAGATTACGTTTCAATAAATGCTCTAAAATTGGGTATTGATGGGGTGGAGTATGTGTGTGACTCACCACCGGCCAGCTCAGCTTCGTCGAGCCATTTAGCTAGAATGCCCTTGAGTTTGCAGGCATTCTTAAAGCTCAGCTGCAAATTTTCAAAGCGACAAATTGTGGTCTGGCTGAACTCTGAGCCGTGCACTGCAGCAAGAGCCTCGCCTACATTGGTCTGTGTGTAGCCTGGAGTTCAAAAGAAACAGAAGCGCTTCATAGAATACCCGCGAGCAAAGAAGCAGCAAACATGGAAATATTCATAGTGAGGTCTCTAATTGGTGCAGTTGTGAGCAAATGTTATGCTATAATTAGTATCATCACTGAGTGATGATTCTCACCCAGTTTGATCCTCCGTATTTTGAAGTCATTGGCAAACATCTCCAGCTCTCGTATCTGCGGGGAGTCCATGGCAGGGGAATCTTCTGGGTCCCGCATGGTCTTCCTGTGGCCATCAGTTTTCATCTCTCCAATACACTGGCCCCCAGGGGCCTCATCAGTGGAGAGGAGGGCCGGGGGCAGTGAGGAGAAACCATGGCTTAATGCACAGGAACCACTACTGAGACCATGATCTGGAAACTTATACAGGCAAGGAGTAAGAGACCCTAGAGAGAGAGAGAGAGAGAGAGAGAGAGAGAGAGCGAGAGAGAGAGAAAAAAAAGCTTGGGAGAGGAACGTGTGTTGGAAGGTGTCTCCTATTCCCACATGTATCCTTTATTTCCACACCACAAAAATAAAAAGTTTTGACACGCTGCTGCCAGACACGATGAAGTAGAACAAAACATGCCGGAACCTGCAGGCTAACATTTTTATATAATTCTTATCATTTTAGCCCATATATTGAATTGTTTTAATTATTGTGATGACTCACATCTCCTCCTGAAAACAAAAAGGTATGCCTCGTGAGATCTTCAGCCCCATCTTTATATCATTTGCGAGTGAGAAAAAACACTTGTTGAACCCCAAGTAGATTACAATGCACAGACCTGAGGCAGCTCCATTAAGATGTGCAATTAGTTCCATATTCAAAATATTAGAATGTGTTGATTAGTAGGTATTTTTTTTCCCTGGCCCTTCACATAATGTTTTCCAGATATTCATCTCTGCAGTTTACCTGTAATTCACATTTCTTGCTGGAATACTATTATCCTTGGCTTCAGCCTACACGTAGCAGAGTTTACTTCTTTGATTTCAATGGTCTCTCTTATGTAAGAAAAAACAAACACAAATTGAAGCTAACTTTTTCAAACAGGTTGGTGATGTATAACACTCCAAAGGCTCTAAAGGTGCAGCATTGAGCCTCTCAGCGCCTTCAAGCGTGCTGATGGGGTTAACCATGTTTACCTGTAAGGGAGCCATGACTGTCGGGGTTATCAATTGTACCCAGCAAATATGAACATGCAGCGAACGTAACCAGTGGGACAAGCTCACGTGCACAAACGTGCACTCAAAGCACGCGCAGTCAGCATATCTCAACACAGGACAAAGGATCTTGCATTACAACACACACAGGAACAGAAACTGAATTATATGCTCAGGTAGACATTTGCAAATAGCTGTTTGATGCTGTATTAGTTTAATATTCAAGATTCAGGCTATGTTTTCTGTTTGGTATGTTGGTGTATTTGTCTTTTTTATTTCTGTATTTCTGTAAAAAAGGTGGTGACTTGGTGATTGTCCAAAGAAAAACCCATTACATTTGGAGGGGATCAAAATCACAGGGTGGATACAGACATTATTTTTCACTTATGGAACCGGCTCTGCCAGAGTACACTCTCTGAGTGGCCTTCTAGTTTCTACAAGTGGATGTTAAAGTTAAGTGGTTAGCTGCAGTGGAGCTTGTAGCTGTTGCTGCCAATCAATAGGTGTTTCCTTTTGTTAGTATTAATGACAGATTACTGCCCGAGTAACAGATGGGTGGATGACTATTTGGAATATGAAGCTTCTCATTGCATCAACACTCTGCACACAATAGCCAATACCTGATGTGTGATTTAAGTCTGACAGCAACCAAATGTTGGCTTCAACATATCCCACGAATATTCTTTGCTTTTGGATAGTATCAACATTTCTGGAACAGAATCTGAGATGAGCGATGCAACACTCCCCTCTTGTGTTATGGTGTTTGTAGTGCAGGGACAACTATGTCACAGTTGACTGAAATTACACTTAACGGATGGATAAAATATTTACAAGACAGTAGGTTGCAGTGTAGTGGTCTTACGCTGCCATGTACATCATGTACATTACTTCTTTCTTTAACATTGACATAACATTGACATAAAAGCTTCATCTGAAACTCTGACATAGCTAACTAGAGATGGGATTGTATCAGGCCCAATGGCAAATCGGGCCAATGGCCCCCACCTGATTTCTTACCATCGGACTTTTGGCCTCCTTGCTCGGACCAAACCCCCCTTCAAACCTTTTTACTCAACTACACACTTGTAAAGTTTGTGTGATGCAAAACTGGGCCAGAGGTGTGAAGTTGGGCTGAAAAGTGGGGGCCTAAAAGCCCCTTCACCGCCCTTAATCTCACACACACACACACACACATACACCCACACACACACACACACACACACACACACACACACACACACACACACACACACACAAGGTACCAGCAGCGAAGGAATACAGTGGCGTCCTCTTGGCCTCACCATGTTGGAGAACTTTGAAGACTTTGCCTCGTTTGTGCTTGATGCCTGCACTGATGTTCCTTGGTGGGTGTACGTACAGCTATGCTTGAGTGCACACAGCAGTTTATTTGTGCGATGTGGAGACAGACTGGACAACAAGCACCTTTGAAAGCACATGTGGGTGTGTGAAAGCTGCCCACAAGCCTTCATGTACATGGCCATGGACCCTCCAGCTGCTTTGTGCTGCAACATGTGCACCATCCACAGAGTGTGTCGGCGTCAGCTGAGCAAAAATAGAAAGCAAGCTCTTGACATACGAACTTCATCCTCGTCATTATTAGTGAATGAGCTAAACCAGAGCATTGACTTTTTATCCCCCTTTAAAGTTGACCAATTTCTAAGCAACCAGTTGCCTGTTTTAAACATCCAGCAGAAAGGGAGTGGCATTAGCGATCATTAAGGAGTTCTGTTTCAGGCCTCCTGATTAATGTGTATCCTTTGAGCTCTGTCTGTCTGGTCTCCAACAAAGACTAGTATGCGAGTATATCTGGCTCTTTGTTAACATAAAAAATAGATTAGCATAGTCTTAAAAATTAAAGAGTCAATTTCTTTTGTGACCTTGTCTCGTCCATTTCACATAATTACAGTGTTTTGTTAAATGCTATTAACTCTGTTACGGCCCTTTCCTCTGAAATATCCCTCTGCTGAGTGCTGTATTGGACCACTTTCAGCACGTTTCATTTAAAGTTGACCTCCTGATGGTAATACTAAATGTGGCCAGCTGTCTAAGTGGAATCATAATGTACTTTAGCAGAGCCTGGGACATACCGTACACTTTTATTAGACCACATACATGAGTGGGTAGATGTCTCCAAGTCTCCTCTCCAGTGGCTACAATCCTATCAACCATGTCTGATAAAAGACGAGCAGCAATCATCTTCTTCTGCAAATGCCAGCAGGGTTGCATTTAATGTCACATTCTTTTTGGTCAGTATTTGCTCTCATTTGATTATATCAAACTAAATTGTACTATAGATGTTCTCTCACAAAAACATGCATAAAAAATGTGATTTGTTGTCTGATTCAGACTATGGAAAGCTTATGTTTTGTGTTTTTGTTTGTTTGTTTGAATTAAGCAACTGACATGACATACAAATGACATACAAAGTTAAATTAAGACTGATGACTTACTTGAAATTGGCACCAAAATATTGTAATATCTCTTAACACCAACATAATATCTCTTAACACCAATACCATTCCCCCTTACAGTTTTCACACTACCACTTCTATATTCATGTTTCTGCTCTCTCTGCAGCATTAGGAGGAAGTGGCAAGTCGTCTTCGACAGTTATATATAACAAGTGCACTGGAGAGCTTGAGCGGCAGGCAAAGTAATCAAGTCTGAAATTGATTTTAACTGGTAGCAAATTTAAAATTAAATGGGAATAAACAAATTGCTCAATTGAATGGCTTTAACTGCAGGCCAGGGAACGATTATGTGTGTACACGTGTGTGTGTGTGTGTGTGTGTGTGTGTGTTTGTCTGTGTGAAAGACTGATAATGAGAGTGTGTATCTGATCATTACCTTGCAATGGGTTTGCACTGCCTACCATGTTGGGGTGAGGTACGCCACATGTCTGCAGGATACGAGTCTGAGAGATACTGGCAGAGAGCATCTCCTGAGCTACAGAGAGAGAGAGAGAGAGAGGGAGAGAGAGGGAGATCTTTAATATTGTCTGCACAACGATCATCGTTCATATACAAATCAGAATTATAAGCATTATTGCACACGTCTTATCAACAAATTCATCATCTATGCCATCATGAGATCTATGCCACGTTCACTATTAGGGCCACTGCAGCATCATATATTCAATACATGAATTAAAGGCTCAAATGACCAGATTAAAATTCTTGATTATTAATTGTTTGTTGAATGACTAACATATCAATTACAGCCTTGTAATCGTTGTCACAAATACCACTACGACCACTCACCTGCCATCATGCCATAGGTGGCCTGCTGGTTGCTGTAGTGACAGGGGGCGACTGGGTAATGTAGTCCCGGGGGGCCGTTGCCAAGAGCGTTGCCGAGGGTGGAGGTGGACAGGTGCATGTGGGAGCGCTTGGAGGGCTGACCCAGGGACAGCCCAGACGATACTGATCGGAGACAAATGTGGTTACAATCTGACCGGAGTACAGCAGATCAGCTAATTAAGAACTGGAGAACATTGGCTAGGATTCAGCTTTGGATACAGTTCAAACTAATATGGGGTTTTAAAAGCTACTATATGATATATTTGTTATTGAAACAGGTGGTATGCGTTGGCATAAGATGCAACCATGTCTAAAAATGTAAAGTGGGTTCTTGATGAAATGTCCTCTGAACTAACGGCCTACGCAGTTGCTCACGCACATTAAAGATGTATTATTAAATCGGATCAAAAATATATTGTAAATCATTTTGACAAGCTCAGTTTGCTCAGGAAGGAAGCTCAATCATTACAGACAGAAAGAGAGATGATGTTGATGAGGATGATAATATAGTGATATTAGACTTTATACACATATCATCATGTCAGTCTGGTGCTGACAGAACGGAGAGAGATGCGAGTGCACTTTTAGTCAAGCACATTTATTCTAGAAACTGGAGTCAGCTACCATAGAAATGGATGCTGGTATACTAGCACTGCTTAGTAAATACACAGAGATCTCACACCTTACACAACCTTTGAAAAAAGCAATTTTTAATTAACCTATGGAGATTAATGGCAAGCCAGAACATATGCTTCTAAAACCAGGGAAATTAACTTTTAGATGGCAACCAATATCACTTATTGTAACTCCTCTTTAAAACCTTGTGTTGATGCCCTCGACAGATAAGTGTATTTGAATAAAGATGCTCTGGTCATGTCTTCTGCTAATGTCCTCTGCTAATTACACAATTATTCATGTATTCATCTTTTTATCCAGCTTGGCAATATATATCAGATGACAGCTTTTCACATTTAGTTCATAGACTCATTGAAAGACATAAATCCAATATAGACCAGCAGAACTCCACAAGTACAGTACATACTGTCTGAGTAGAACATCTATTTGCAAGATTTGACATGTTTGACTTAATATACATTTTAAGACTAATGTTCTGCATGATCTACTTCCTGTCTGTTCTGAGCTCTAACAATCAGCAGCCACTAAAACATGCAGAAAGTTTTATCCACAATGCGCCATAGAAAAAAAGACCTTGGGGAGTTTGCTATACTGATAACATATCCTCAAAGCAATTACCCACTGAGTAGAGACAGCTGGGCCAAACCAGATGATTAGATATATTTACATAATTTGTGTTGGCTTTGAATAAATGTATTATTTTAATCTAATTCAACTGCGTTCAGACACAGCTTGGGTACATTATTGGCCTAAAGGAGCAACTTGTAGCCCCGCATGACACATCTCTCATCTGCCGCACCCATGGGAGTCAACATAAAGTCAACACGAGCAAATCTCACTTTGTCACAGCAAGAAATGGCACAATGACAATATCCTTCCTTTGTATAGTCTCAAAGGGCTGAAGTGAAAGAGTGAAATAGTTCAAGGCTGCCATCTTGC
This sequence comes from Cyclopterus lumpus, assembly GCF_009769545.1. NCBI lineage: Eukaryota > Metazoa > Chordata > Actinopteri > Perciformes > Cyclopteridae > Cyclopterus > Cyclopterus lumpus. The sequence continues at coordinate 14,388,971 of NC_046986.1, forward strand.
AGATGGGATTTAATATCCCAACATCACTATGTGAATCATAGTCCATATCATTCAAACACTGTAAACATCCACTTCTCTTACTTTGCAACCATGAAAGCCACATTTGTTACTGAACAATACATTACATGAGAGTTTACCTGCAGACACCATGCTGTGAGCATGGGAGCTGCCCGACAGGCAGTCCCCGGTAGAGGCGTGGTGCATGAGGATTGGCAAGGGGGAATCTCCTGCAAGTGGGGTGAAATGGTCGGTGCTGAACACCTGGCATGCCATTCTTCTCCGGCCTCACTCAAACAGTACGCTGAAGTTTGAACTCTGAAGTGGTTTCTTTTCTTTGCTTTGCCTTCTCTTGCTTTAGTTGGTCTTGTCGGCCAATGTTGCATTCCTTGTCCTGTGTCTTTTCTTGTCCTCTTGAAATCCCTTCCTCCTCCTTCTCCTCCTCCTCCTGTGCGTCTTGTCTTGGCTTCCGTCTTCCTCTTGTCTTCTTTGGCCTTCTCTTGCTCTGCCTTGTCCTTGTCTTCTTTTCGTGCCCTGTTTCTCCCTGATTCAGCCAAGCACAGTGCCCACTTCAGTCACTTGGGAATATGCAGTGAAAAAACTGTGAACAGTTACCTTTTTTTCTCTCAAAGGGAAATGGATGTGAGACAAAACTCTGCACGGTTTGCGGCACATCTGTAGCCTCAGCCAAGACTCTCGAAAAACGATGAGCAATGAGCTTCAGGTTGACGTTATTATCACAGAAATATCTGCTCAAATGTGTTACTCAACTATTGAGCTTTCCCTCACTGAGGCCTCTGCAATGCATGAACCTTTCTCCTTTTCTCTATTCCAGATGCAGACAAGCCAGTGTCTTTCATACCCTCAGCATTTCGCTGCCCTTGTCTACTGCAGGTATTTATATGCCACCCACCTACAACTAACCACCCCTCTCTCTACCTGTGAGGCCCCCTATTTCCTATCAAGCTGCTCACCCCCACCTACCAATCCCATGTCAGTGTTGTTATTACTTGTGTTTGTCCTTACCTGCATTCTCCTCATCTCGTTTCCAAATCCAGGATTAGGGTGCAGAGCGGCTGAGAAACCCGATCCCCTCCTCTCCTCTCCCCCTCTCACTATCTCTCTCGCTCCCTCTCCCTGATTGCAGGGTTGTGTTGTCTTTGCAATGGGAAAGTAAAGCGAACACTTAAAATGCTCATTAAAATACCAAAGACTAGTTTTATGTGATAATGCAGATAATGATATGGTGTTGCATGAAGCGTTGCCACAAATTGTCTCACACCAATTGCAACCAATGCTGCGCACGACTTGGCAAAAACACACTTTGAATTGCATTGCGAGAGCTTTTAGATGTGTTCACAAGAGCCTTGTTTCGGTGTGTCTCCATATGGTGTCTACTGTGCTGAATGCAGAGCTCTCGAAGACAACAGGTCTCATCGGGGAGGATAAAGGTTAATCTGAAGAGCGTGGACTCTGTTGTGTCTGTTTGTGTTTGTATTTGTCGTGGGCTCTGCTTCGCTATTGTTAATGTAGGTGGGCAGCAGGTGGAAAATAGCTTGTGGGTGGCAGGCACGATTCAACTTGCTTCAGCATGCAGTGTAAATGTGGACTGGACTGCACTTAGTCCTTTGGACAATGGCTCTCCTCAAAACATTGTCTCTGTATTCATTGACTCAAGTGTAAGGTTAAGAAATGCTGACATTACGTGTGTTAAAAAGCTGAAAGTTGAAAAGGTCTGACAGTTTGTCACATTCCCATATGCATGTGCTGTAATGGAAAAAACGGGTCGCATTTGTTGGAATCAAAATCTTTAATCTATTGTTTGATTGAACAAAAATCAACGAGAATGAGCACTGACGAATAAAGGAGCCTTTGTGACAAATTGCAAAGTAAATCAAAACGGACTTTGACAAATCTCATTTCACCAGAGCAGGTTTGAAATAAAACACACACCGAATTCCCAACATAGAATGCAACTGAATGTAACAACAACAATAATAATTTAAAAAAATTTCCAGCGCCATATCATCCTTAAAGTACTTTTCTCTCTTCTTTCAGCCAACTACTCCCACTCAGGGTAAAGACCATATTTCCAGCTCGCGAATGCAGGTTTATTTTTGCACAGAGACTGAACCACCTGTTTTATATTTTATATCAATATGTGCACTGGGGAGAATCTCCCAATATTTAGCGGCAGATAATTTAGATGATTATTCTGTAATTCAGATTTGAAAGGAAAGGATCAAACTAATAATTATTCATGATTCCTAATAATTGCAGATTAGCCTTATTAATGACACATTATCAGGTCAGTGTTGTCTTAAATATACATATATGTATATATATATATATATACACATACATATATATATATATATATATATATATATATATATATATATATATACAGGTTTTATTGTTATCACTACAAATATGGAGATTGCTATTTTAATGATGTTTTAAACTGTTTCCTTACGTTCAAACAGAAAATCACCAAATGTCATGATATGGTGATATTCCGGCAAATGGATGTTTCAAAGAGCTTTGATCAGACTTGTGTGGACTGATATGCTTTTAGATGAGTAAAAAGTAGATCATTAAAGGGTGACGGATTGGAAAAAGTCAAAGCTTTCCCATGGATAGATAAGTAGACGCACACACACACACACACACAAATACACACACACATACATATGCACATAAAGAGCCTAAACTTAATTAGTGAAGAGACCATGAGTCAAAAGGTTCTCTTAAAGCACCTGTCCTAGATCCCCTTCCTCATCCTCCCTCCCCCTTGACACACACACACACGCACACACACACACACACACACACACGCACACACACACACACACACACACAGACACAGACACACATGCACACACACACATTTAATACAATAAAAACATGTTACAAGCATAGATATAATCCCTCCCTATGTGTGTATGTGTGTGCGTGTATATGTACAGACACAGACACACAAACACACGCACACAAACACACGCACACACACACTCACACACATACACACACACACACACACAAACACACACACACTCCAAAGACCATTGATCCATCCACAGACACAGTGGGAACAGAGTGTGGTGATACATTCTCACAGGTATCACGTCCGTACATACAGTGTACCAGGTGTTTGTGTGCCACAGTGGGTTTATCCTCATGTAACTTGCTATCACTCAGTCAACAATGTTGAGTGCAAGGAACAATATGTTTACAGTCACCTTCTGCACATTGTCAAACACATTTTAAGCAAACTTTTGAAACGACGCAAAGAAAGGAAACACGAATTAGGAGCATTTCCGTCAAGGTTTGAAGCGAATGAACTCGGCTGCAGCATCGTTTTATCAAAAGTTGCCACCGAGTTGAAGAAGTCGAGTTTTTGAACCAGAAACAAAACACATGTACAGCTTTTCTAATACATCCAAACTGAATTTTGTCAGAATATCGCTGTTTTCACCCAACCAAACCATGAGAGCGGGGAAGTGGGTGTGAAACTGAGAGCTGAAAATGACTTTTGTCTTGTTTTTGAATTTCTGCACTCATTCATTATGCAGGGATGAACTCTGAATTAGGTTTGTTGAATGCTTGAATACATCATGGCAGAGGTCAGCACTCCTGATGAATATCAAGCCTTATGCACCACTCTGACCACCATCTGCCCAGAGCTGCGCCTGACTCACCAAGCGCAGCACAAACACCGGCCGGATGCATCCGAGAAGGCTAATTTCATCAACATATTCAAAAAACCCTGTTCGAACCGCAAAGGTTAACCGTCAGGAGGAGGAACCAAGAACAAGGTCTGAATCTGCTCTGCTCTTCTCTCGCAGATTACGATCTCTCTTCATTAAGTAAATGTCACATTAAATATTTGTTGGTTAAATGACATTATCCCCACAATAATGTACAGCTCTCAGTTTAGTAGAAATGGACAACTTCACCATGCATGTGGTATTCTTCTGAGACCCCGTTCTCAGGAAATATTTTTGATTTATGTTTCAAGTTTTTTGTTATATAAGAGCAGATGTACAAAGAATCGAGTGAATTTCGTCTGTTGTTGTGGTATGCTCACTATAGCTCCTTTCAAGAAGTTATAATACATATAATTTGATGAGCTTTCACTCCCACAAAGTCATAATTAACTTAATCAATAGCCCCATTTAAACAAGGCTAATGGCAGGCATTTTAAATTGGCAACTAATCTTTGATTCACAATAAGTGCACCGGGTCTTATCTCCTCACTACTCATTTTACACTGTAGAAAAGGTTCCATATAAGGTAATACAAGTGAATGAAGCATCCACTTTACGATCAAATGTTTTCAAATGTCCTTGCCAACACCCCCATACAACAGCAAAACAAAATCCACCACCTAACATCTCCAATAATTATAATATTATTGTAATGACTGCAGTAAAAGAAAAAGAAAAAAGAAAAGAAAAGCATAAACGTACTGTGAAATTCCAGTTGGGATCTCAGTTTCCTCCATTTGTCTTGAATCCAACAGGCACATTTCAGCCACCGAGCCTCATCTGTGAGCACACACACTGTTCCTTTCTTCCTTCTGAAACACACGTAAGCATTATTCGACTTGCTAAATATATTTATTGCACAGCATGCTGAATGTTTAAAGGGACTTTTATTTTACAATCCATATACAAGCGTGGCCAAGCGTCACAAGTTTGGCCCTCCGTCTTTACATAGTCAACACAGCTGCTGGCATATTGCTCCTTGTGAATCTGCTCTCCTCGGCTCTTTGCAGTGCTTACAGTCTGAAGGACAAACACATGGAATAACAAGATGTTGCATAAGGACAAGAACATCTAACAGATAGATGCCTTTGCTGAAAAGCACTGACAGGAAAGATGGAAAGTAACACATGGACCAGATATTATACAAATAATGATAAATAAATACATGAATGGCTGTAAAGTGCTGGCTGTATGGGGCTAACACTGATTTACATTTAATACATACTTGAAGGCACTTGTTGATGTCTGAAGAGGCAGTTGAATCCTTAAGAACCGCTGTGAACTGTAATTGTTTTCCACTGTGAGAACCAACTGTCTTAATACATTCAGTTCAAAATGATTAGCCTGAAGTGCCATGCACCATGCAGTAGTCCATTAAAATAGAAAACATTGTATTCCTGATGCACATCGCCATCTTGATCTCAGAGTTGTAACGCAAAACATTCAAATAAAAGTGCAGAAAGTGAAACAAAGAACTGTAAAAGTAGGGACAGAATAAAAGAAGGAGACACAGCGATGTACACATCGCTTTATATGCATGTGATGTAAGTAGCTTCATTCAAGTCTTGTCTCTGCACTGACAAAGAAACGAGAGAAAAAGAGATAAATAGAATAACGATTATACAGAATGGATGTAGGCGGTAACTAGGCAACAGGCACCAAGGCAGGGCAGTTTACTCATGTGACCTGTAAGTCTGCAAGCTTTATTTCTATCTAACACCTCATTTGCTAAACAAGGACTGTGCCCTATGGGCATCCACATTGGAAAGCTTATGGGGTGGACCGCGTGTTTATCTGCATGGCAGGTTCAGTTACTGTGAGGGGGGGGGGGGGGGGGGGGGGATCTGCATGGAAGAAAAGAATGCGTTTCCATTGAAATATTACAATAATTTTTGGTGACGGCGATAACTACTGACACACCGCAAAAATGCCCCGTCAAATGTAATTTTAAACATTCTAGCTATGAGATTTCTTTCGCTTGAAACAAGCAAATTTGCCCAAAAGTGACAGAAGTGATTTTCACTTCAAATAAGACAGGGCGTTCAGCTACCAGTCTTAAAAAGTATTATTACTGGAATGTGACAGGTGCAAAAGAAATTCATGCAAACACAGTCCAAACCTTGAATGTTTATATTTTGCTTGTAAAGGAACATACATTTCTGTTTGCCATTAGTTTTGCCACATGGACTTCTAAAAATGCTTCACCTGTGGAGACATGCAGCAGCAGTTTTTGTACTTTTCCTAATCTATTATTCATGGTCTGCCATCTGTGGGCCAAATTGACTTTACCTGACACTACTCCACTGCACTCCATTCATTAGAGTAAAAAGCTTAACTGATAACTTGTTCTTCAAGATAACATATTTGGGACATGGCTTCTGCATAATACTTCATGCTATAAGTTCATAACCCTTACAACAGTAAGAGGCCTGTGCATTCAGCTATACAATTGCATGTCAAAGTCAGCCTCCTTCTTGTGTAGCCTACGTTGTGCTTTTGCCTCACCAGACCACAAGGAGGCTACAGAACAACAAGCACAGAGAATCACGAACCCCCTTGAGTCCTTTAACCTCAGCTTCTTGTTTGGCCTTGTTCTTTGCCACGGCCACAAATCCAGCAGGGACACCGTTCTCACTGCTGTGGCTTCATTTGACAGGCTCTCTGTGTACAGTTCATTACACAGAGAAAAGAATGAACTGGTTTGGTCTTTGAGATAAACGTCACTACACTGGATCAGGGTGTAGATGATGACTGGCTCCTCACGGTCTGCCTCACACGCTGGTTAACTTTATGTTATTTATGGATTGTTATTTATCTAGATCCACTCGCTTGTAACTTACTCACAGCTGCACACATACAATAAAAGACAATGTAATATGTGTAAGGTATAACCTCATCAAGCTCTCAGGTGTGCTCATCTCTCCCTGCAGACAATATTTCATACTATATTGTCTGACGCTGTTGTAAAAAAATATTTACTTTTTCCATTCTGCTGCACTACAAAGCAAGTGAGTGTGTTGCTACGCTTTCATACAAAATGGAAGATGTCTTTTAAGGATTACTTTGACCATTTTCACTTTTTGAGCGCAACAACACAACAGGCAGAGAGTGAGCAACACAAACAAAGCCATCGGTTCATTCGTCTCTAAAATTGTATGTGATAACATTTTTATACAATTCTGTACACGTGACATCTATTGCATCTGTCCATCCGGGGAGAGGGATCCTCCTCTGTTGCTTTCCTGAAGGTTTCTTCCCTTTTTTCCCTGTGAAAGGTTATTTTTGGGGAGTTTTTCCTGATCCGATGTGAGGTCCTGGGACTGGGATTTTGTATGTGTTCAGATTGTAAAGCCCTCTGAAGCAAATTTGTAATTTGTGATATTCGGCTATACAAAATAAACTGAATTGAATTGAATGACGCAATACCTGCAATACTGTTGTACCTGCAAACACATCATTGCCATGTTATCACCTTTTAAATTGATAGTGAACATTTTAGTAAACAGTTATTGTTTACATATCCAGCAGATATGGAGCTTTTTCTGGCAATTTGATGAAAGTCCAATATTCACTCTTCTTTTGGCTCTGTTTTGGTCTCCTCCAAGGCCAGAACGAACAATCTTGCTCTTGAGCTGCTTAATACAGAACTATAGCCTATGTTTACCAGCTACACACTAACTGCTGAGCGGGTGGGTTGTTAGGGATTTTAACAGCTGCCAGTTACAAACAACACTTTGAGAGTGTTGAGAGTGAACCTAAGCAGTAACATTGTGGGCGGGACACTTAAACAATGAGCTGAAACTCGCTATAAAGTCGAGGGGAGCAGCCATTTCGGCTGATAATTGATGTAGCTTCATTACACAGAGCAACCCCTGTCACAATGTTTCCACATTGTCATCTAACACGTTGTTATTTGAAATACATTTTGATAGCTTCTTTAAAAATGCACAAATCAATATTTATTTAAATCAACTGTGCAACTTGTGTGAGTCACATGACTTATAGCTAACGTTTGACTCTCGTTAGTCAGTCAAGTTAACATCAACCACACTTATTTACTAAACCTAACTAAGTTGTTTTGTTGCCTAAACCTAACTTTCTGTGAAGATGGAAGTTCATTTTTAAAAGACTACGCATATAACAAGGGTGCACTGGCATGTCGTCACTGACACGTTCCAAAACTGATGCTGGAAGGGTAAGTAGACCATCATAATTTGAACATTATAATCCCACTGATCAAGCTGCGTTATTTGATGCATTGGTTTGAGACTGTGTTGCATCTTTGTATCTTTGGTGGTTCATTGGTGCAGATTAAACATGAAAGGGTGGCACTGACAGGGACTGGGTCTGCCACTGGTATATTGATAAGCACCAGGCCAGTGGTAGGACAGCTCTGGGTTTAACATGCAGGCCAAGTTGTGTCTGCAGTGACAGGAAGACAGGAAGTATGATCAAGCATTACATTTCAGTGTGCACGTGGCCTCTCTCTCCTAAATTAAAAAAATACATTGTATGATGCAACATGACAAAAAGAGGAGTGATAATTACACAAATATCAGAAAAAGAATGGGCAGCATAATACAATCTGAAAACATAATGTCTTCTCTCCCTTTTTGTCTGTTTCTTTCTGTGTTGTAAAGACCAGAGCTCAGAGGTTCAGATCAAACGGTCGTGGTGATGAAAAGAGCATGTCTCAGATGGCTGATAGAAAATGGAAGTGACGAGACACACAGATCACAGGGAAGGACCAAATGCAGGCTAATTTGTCCTGATGATCCACACTGTAACTAAAAAGCTTCAAAGAGTAGCAGCGCAAACTCAAGATCATTGGTCAGATTATGCGATTATACACAGATCATCTCAACGCATCAGAGAAGGGCCGACTCAGGGGAATGTGTCTTATTCCTAATCATTTTACCTTTGAAGATGTTTTCATTTTAGCTAACATATTCTGCTACTTCCTATTGTTGTTGACCACCTCCGCAAAACTCTATTTGAAAGCTGGTCTGTATGCACTCAAGCTGCTGCTTCAACACCGTGCAAACACATTTTAAATGTGACAAAAATTAATTGATGAAAACATGTGAAAAGACTGAACTATATTGTACTGAATTGTGGATTCAGACAGTTTGACATCATTTGTGTGTTCAGAATTTTTGGACAGGCCTGAGCCAGTAGAGACATTTGGAGTCCAGTATTACCTCTACAAGGAGTAAAGTGTGTGCCATTTAATTAACTGTTATTATCTACATGGGTACATTTTACACTTACCAAAGCATAAAGTTAACTAGGTCTCCTTATTTTAATTACTGAAAACTGATGACATGAAGAAGGCATGATTCATTTTACAAGGAGCCACCTTGATGGAGAGTTGAGGATCACGCCCCTGCAGTGAACATTTTACACCTGATAGTTTCAACAACTTTCTTTGAAGGCGACTGGAATTCAGGGATAATCCGCTGGCGAATGAGGCCTGAACATACTATCTCCACCTTCATCCTCCCGTCCAGACGTAAGGTGCCATCGTCAGCAGTACATGCCTACTGTGAAGGAGGTTCAACACCCTGGAGAAGACATTGTAAACATGCATTTATGGTCTCAATCGGTAGTTTCAAGCCTTCTCCCATACAACATGATGTCCGTTTTTTGAATTTTGGTCCCATTTAGAGTGCCATGGAAGATAAAACAGGACATGTTTTAGGTTAGGCCACTGTGTGACTTACAGGATGGGTACCACGGTGTTGTCCAGTTTCGAAGTTGTCTGTGTTTTCATCTTAGAACTTAAAGCCTAAAGTTGGCAGATATGGCTTCATGTCACATGCCGTATTCAAACTACCAACACCCAGCCATCTACCTTGACCTCCTTAAAAGGTTTGACAGTTCTAGGTCCCTCTTCAGCTATAAAGTTCAAGCCTTTGAACAAAGAACGCTGCTGTATATGTTTGTGCACGATGCGGGTATAAAGGCTTTCAAAAAGAATTGCAGCTGCCGTTATGCTATCACACCTCTGTGTAGGTATGTCCCTGACGTCTCATATCATTCGCCAAATTGACCAATAAAGTGCTTCACTAGGGTAAAATAAGACTATGGCGAAAATGTGTGCGTCACCATGGCAACAACAGATAGTACAGCAGCAGATCACCTGTCAATCAAAACATCTCATGGAGAGAGGCTTGTGTAGAGCTCTATGAGCCTTTAAATGCTCAAATAAGAGGATTTAATGGATTAGAATAACTGGTGAAATTATGTTCATTCATGTGCTAGGAGACCTCATGCACAAGAGAAAACATGCTTGTAGATGTGAGATCCACATAGATTGTCATTTGTCATCTGTGGCTTTAGATACTTAACGTCAAGGTTCCCGACCTGTTGGAAAGCTGTTTGTATTCCCACTGGCAACACAAAACCAAATAAGATTTTTTCCCCTAATTTTCCAAGTAATATTTATTTCATTATTTAGTCTGACATCATGTTTACATTACTTGTTTAGGGCTAACACACAACAGTTTTCCGTCAACAAAGTTGCTGCACCTGCATTTGCCGAGAGCAGTTGTCCATGTGTCAACTCAAAACAACAATTTTTATGGCAATTTTTGGTCACCATTTTTATGGCTCCAGCTATATAGCCGTCATATAGCACAACGGATATATTTGAATTGCATAAAAAACTTATTAGGTGGAATGAAGGTTATTATCTGTGCATATGTGTGTGAATCGATGATTGAGTTCGCACCTCTCTGTCCATGAACTAGATGTATCAAGGGTCATGTAATTTATGAGGTTTCCTCTTTGTGTGGTAAATGTTCTGCTTCTGAACAGCGGGTGCAATCCCAGGTGTATTAAAAAAGATGATTATGGTGGGGATTAAGGAGCTACAATGGATTAACACAACATCAGAGGAGTTGCCTTTTTCTTCTCATCAAATGCATTGTTATGTACAGTGGAATGTTGTATTCCTATAAGCTAGCACCTGCTCTTTTGATAAACCACAAACCATAACAAGCATTTGGTTGGTTGTTCAGACAATTTGATGTGTCTGGTTCACATTCAGGTCATAGAATGTGTATTTTAATGCTGTGCACCTTTACATTCATCTATTTCCTTGAAGGCATTATGAGACTTCAAAATTACACAATATCACAAAAGAGGCAACCACACTAAGAGTGTTGTTCTGCTGCAAATTGAATGGAAACTTTTTAAGCATGTAAATATGATTAAGTAGATGATAGACTCAAGTCAAATGACTGTGACCAAGCCTCGTTGTGTTTAGCTAATCTGTGGCTCTGACAAGGGTCGGACACGCTTGAGAGCACTTGATTTACAAAATGAGAACGAGCTCATGGCGATGAGAGCAGGAGACTTTGAAGTGTAAACGAGGAGTGGGAGAGGAAGAGGAAGAGGAAAGATAATTTGAAGTTGGACAAATTTGTAAGAGAAAAAAAATATGGTAGTGGTGAGCTAATGTAATGTTGAGTGGAAGCAAGTCCGCAAAAGGAAGGAATCTAAGAGCAGATCATTGGAGCAATGGACTGATGGGAATTGGAGAGGGAATGTCACAAGCAGCTTGTAAAAATACTGTATTGGCTGGGGCGTGGTTAGGCTCAGCTGTGGAGGAGTGTGGGGGAGTGGCTCAGGGAACAGGCCTAATTGGCCTCCGCTGCAGGGGATCAGGTGATGAGTATCTCTACCTGGAAGACCCTGCATTTGTGTCCTGTGTTCTGCCCGGACATGACACCGGCCTACTCAGGGAATTAGATGATTGTGTCTCTTCCCTATATGAGGTTCGATAGGGATGGAGGCACGAGAGAGGAGAGCAGAGGCACAGTCTGCAGTATTATAAAGGACATTACAGAATGTACAATGAGTGTGCTCATCCTTTGGTGCTGGGGAGGAGAAACCCGTATGTGACAGCTAGGAGCTTGTTACAGTGAAGCCCAACGTGGGGCCCCCTTAAAAAAAAAACCACACATATGGAGAGCATCGAAACGCTCCCAGATCTTCCGACCCTTCCGCCTTGACGGGGGTGGCGTTCCATAAAATGACGACGGTGGACGACGTGCAGTCGTTTTTGGAGATGTTCGCAGCTCCTGAGTTCCACTCCATGGAAGATTTTCCACTCGAGCAGTCTTGGGACGATACTCTACGTTCAGCCTTTGTCCAAATGATGATAATTGATGGTCAATTGGTGCGCCCTAACTCAGCGCAGTCATATCTGCACTTTTCATTGATTATTTCAGAGGCGGCTCACTATAACCCGATGGCTGGTCACATGGGATACGATAAAACACTGGACCGGATAATGACCCGGTTTTACTGGCCAGGCAGTGTCAAGAACACTGAGAGAACTTTACGCGTTACTGAGCATTAAATCTATTCGGACCAGTGTGTGTGGTGAATAAGACTTTAAAGTCCATGATCTGTAAATGTATTAATGAAGATGAACGTAATTGGGATAAATGGCTTGATTCTCTGTTGTTTGCAGTGCGGGAGGTCCCCCAGGCCTTCACAGGATTTTCTCCCTTTGAACTGTCTTTGGTAGGACTCCGCGGGAGGTGCTCGACCTCATTAAAGAAAACTGGGAGGAGGGGCCGAGCACCAGTAAAAGTGAGATCCAATACGTCCTGGACCTGTGGGCAAAGCTCCACACACTGGGTAGGATGTCACGTGAGAATTTGCTCCAGGCCCAGGAGCGTCAACAACGGCTGTACAACAGGCTGAGACAATTCACACCGGGAGAAAAGGTATTGTATTGCTTCCTTCTTCCAGCTCTAAACTCCTCGCCAAGTGGCAAGGGCCCTTTGTGGTCACACGGAGAGTGGGGGATGTCGACTATGAGGTGGTGCGTTCTGACAGGGGCGTAGCTACAGAGATTTACCACCTCAACCTCCTAAAAGCGTGGAGGGAGGCGAAGTCTGTGTCCGCGGTTTCCGAGAGAGAGAAGCTGAGGCCTGAGGTCCCAAAATCCACCAATCCGGCCTCGCTCCTTTGAGAAGACCATCTCTCCGGGACCCAGAGAACAGACATTGTTAACTTCTCTCTCCCTTTTACTCTGCAGACTGACACATCGAACAGAGGGCTGAGGGCCGTTTTGTCCCAGCAGGTACAGGGATTGACCACCCAGTCCTATACATCAGCCGGAAGCTGTCAGAGAGGGAGGGCAGGTACAGCACGTGGAGAAGGAGTGCCTGGCCATCAAGTGGGCGGTCGACTCCCTGCGCTACTACCTCCTGGGATGCTCATTCACCATCTGTTCGAACCACGCCCCGCTCCAATGGCTCCACCGCATGAAAGATACTAACGCCCGGATCACTCGGTGGTGTCTGGCTTTGCAGCCTTTTAATTTCAAGGTGATCCATAGGCCGGGGGCGCAGATTGTTGTGGCTTCCTCTCCCGCTGGCAGGGGGTGGGGGGGACTAAGTTAGGCCGGATAGCTCCCCGGCCTACTCAGGGAATCAGATGATTGTGTCTCTTCCCTATATGAAGTTCGATAGGGATGGAGGCATGAGAGAGGAGAGCAGAGGCACAGTCTGCAGTATAATAAAGGACATTACAGAATATACTCTGAGTGTACTCATCCTTTGGTGCTGGGGGGTAGAAACCTGTATGTGACAGCTAGGAGCTTGTTACAAATACCCTTTAATATCTTGTACCATGTTCATGCGAATACAACCAGAACCTTTAAGTTTCCAAAGAATGCACAGAGGAAAATTAACAGTAGCAATAATATTACATTTAATTATCCACTCCAATAAGTATCAGATTACAGAAATGTAATGCATTGTTATAAGCTTTATGTCTATAGGGTTATGAGTTAACTTTCGTGATCCCACCTCAAGGCTATCTGGGCATCCCAACATTACATTTTTGGATCCAAAAAGCAACTAGTCCATAAGGCAAGTGTGCTGTGACATGTCAGTTCACAACAGCAGTTAGAACAATGTTGCAAGTCCAGTAAGCAGCTGGTTCAACCCTTACTAGTAAAATACCAAGACCCTCGGCACCCTCAACATAGTGTTAGCAAAAAAGGTCTGCTTAGGGGAGGTGGGAGTACAGTAGTAGAATTAAGTACAAGTTTGTTATCACCTCTGCTGGAGCTGCCACTACAGTATGTGGTTCACAACTGCTGCATTTCCTGAGGTGTTGCTGGTATAATGTTGAAATGTGTCAGCAATGAAAGGAAACTATAAAACCAGCTGTCCTTCGCGGCAACATTTTGCACATTCTGCTGCCGTGCTGTGACAGAATGTCACTCATTCACTTGGTGATCATCGTTTGAGTTAAAAAAAAGATGCACGGAGGAAGGACAGACAGGGATCATGGTTGATTAAGATGTTCCTTACTTGGTGCTGCTGGGAAATACCTTGAGTCATCTTGCACAAAATACCAACTATTGCATTCTTTTTTGATGATGAGCTTTCAAAAATGTGTCTGATTCTGTTATCAGTAGATGCAACTTCTCAATTCTCAACAACTTTTTGTTTACATTCAGTGTTTCTCATTAAAACAAACATGTATGTTTTGAGGCCGAATACAAATGTGTGAAATGTATTTAGTTTTCTCAGAAAACATCTTCATAGAGATGATGTATTGTTTCTATCAATATTCCTTGGCTTGCAGTCTTCTTCTCCACTGCAGCCCATTACTTCACCACCGTTAACTGTCAATCAGCAGAACAGTGTGAAATGGCAGTAGGAATGTACATGTGTGTCCTTGTGCGTGCACACAATACAAACCAATAACCTTAAACTTCACAACTTCCCAGGTAAAGCTGGTAAAGCTCAAGAAATAAAAGAAATTCTTTAGAGGTTTGACCTCTTGCTGGAGTCACACAACAGAAAATGATCACAGTTGGCGTTAGAAATCGAGTCAGTTGCAGTTGAGCTCCTGCAGTGCAGATACAGTACACAGTGACCCACCTCTATTCCCGGCATAGCTTGATGAAGAACACACACTTACAAACACACACATACTTAGAAGCACTAGTATGTGCTCTTCTCCTCTATGGCAGACACATTTCAAATGCATCAGTGTCTCCTCCTTTTGGCCTCTCTCTTCAGTATGCAGCATGTTCTCACTCTATCACATGATTAAACACGCCCACCATCTGCTTTAGTCCATCTGTAAGAAGCTTGGATCACTATAACATGCATCTCATTCACGTTTAGAAAAAAAAGCCACATACAATGCCAATTATCCTAGGGAGGTAGTCCCACAATCCACATCTTCTCATACGGTATGGTGATAGACATTAACTTACATTAATGCTGGCTGTGGCTGTCCTGCAACCTCAAAGTAGCTGGTTCGATCCCTGGTTTCCTGGTCTCCCCATATGTCGAAGTGTCATTGAGCAAGACACTGAATCACCAGTTGGTCCCCGGGCACTTCACAGCAGCCCACTGCTCCTACATTGCTAAGGATGGGTTATTAAATGCAGAGACCAAATTTCCTGCATGTATGTAAAATATGTAATATGATGAACGTAATCAAGTTTAAGTTTAAGAACTATCTGCTTGATGTCACACTGTATCTTGTCACTTAACCACATTGGGATTTGTTCTCTTCATCACTACATTCATATAGGTATTTCATATCTATTCTCACACATTATCACGACAATTCATCGAATACATTTGGAATCTGTGGAAACTGCTGTTATAGTGAAACAGGCCAAGAGTAAGTTCTGGTGTCCCAAAAAGCACAGCCCTTTGCCTCTGCTGCATTACATTACGGAAACCTGCACAATTCATTGTGACTTTCTGTATTATAGCTCTTGTACAAGTGTCATATTGAGCTTTTGTCAATATTGTGTTACAGTTGTCTAAGGATGGTGTGTGGAATAGAGATATTTTAGTCATCTTAGTGTAATTATGTTGATATTACAGTTTTTATTTAGGATTTGAAATATTTAAATATTGTGCATTTATTGCACATTATCTTGTAACATATGGTCCAGAGATCACATATTGAAACAGGTTTAAAGTCGAGATGAAAGGAAAAATGCCTCTTTACCATTTTAGATCACATTTCTGCTAAATTGTGGCTCTATTTAACAATATATGTGTATATAAAAACAACACTATACTAAAAATCTATTTCTTTGATTTTATATCAAAATCCAATCGTCTTTTCTCCCTATAAAAAAAGATATGTGCCTATGTAAGCTAGTACCAACCAATTTCAACCAATACTATTATGAAATGCATTCATCAATCAATCTGCTACGCTCAGGACAGTCCTCTGTAGCTCTGCATTGTGCTGCTGTCATGGTGGTGCGGGGTTGGACCCAAAAGCAAGGACACGGAGCAGGAGTAATACACAATTATATTTATTACAAGGCCATAGATGGAAGAGTTGTGGGATCCGTGATGGCGTCCTCTGCGGGCTGGTGGCCGGTTGGGGTGATCAGGCAGTTCTCCAGGAGAGTTCCGGGGGAGCAGAGAGGCTGTGGCTGGGAAAGCACAAGTTTACAGAAGAATACACTGAAAATCCAAGCGACCATAGTAGTCGTTCTGAGAATGTGAACTGACGATCTGGTGAGGAGTTGAGGGAGAACTGAGGTAGATATGCTGTGGGGCTTGATGAGGGAATGGGTTTCATGTGTGTGGGTTGATTGGCAGCAGGAGGGCGAAAGAAAGACACACACATACACGCACACATACACACACACATACACACATGCACACACACAGGACAAACAGGGGACTATGACAGCTACATTCTAAACCTGCTCTCCGTTTAGCCTCCAATCAATTGCAAAAGACTTGATTTAAATCCCTGTCATAACTACACTGCTCAAATAGTGTGTTTCCCTGGGAAATACCCTACAGAAGATAAAGATGCTCTAACTTCTGTTTCAGCGGGTCTCGCTCTCCAGATATTCAAGTTTCTCAAGACCCTAAATTGGGTCTATTTCTACTTTGTTCGAAACCAATTCTACAGCTGATATTTTTATGCCCGACTGATTTATGTTCATTGCTAAATTAGTTGACCCGATTTGAAATGTATCTCTGCAATATACTTTCAACTCGTGTGACAATTCTCTGATAGCTGGAAATGAGAATTCCGAGGGCTAAAAATTAGGTCATGAGCCAGAAAAGACTGGGAAACCGTTCAAGTATTAATATGAAGTCTTGAAACCAGCATCTTCTGGGAACTTATGATGTTTATGTGACACTAAAGCACACTGTAAACATCACAGTTCTCTACACAGTACAGAGCACATAGTGTGTACTGTAACTACCCCTCTGTGTTTCATAATGGATAACTTCAGTTTTTTGTCATGAACTAAATGTGCATGTTTTGGATTCCACATGTCCTTTTCTTAAAGCCAGAGCCACTGACTGTTTTAGTTGGCTGCTTCAGAAGTTGCAATCCCGACCATGAATCCCTGAACTCCCTGAGTAAACTAGTGGTGCATGAGGCTACAAATCCATGGCAACAAGCTTCCACAAGCAGCACAGCCTCGGCCCCAAATGTTACTTCTGTTCATCTTCGGTCCATATGCCTCATCTGCATCTGGCAGAGTCATAGTTAGTAATCAGTCCATAGAGTATTGGATCAAAATATCAGGTCAGAGTGGTGCTGACTTACTCTGACAGACAGCTGCTGCTCTTTGCCTGAAACATTGTTTTCAAGCAGCAGATTCACAAACTTTTCCAATGTGAGAAAACAAAATAAAGAGGTTCTCTCAGGACTGCGGTGTTGAAAATAAGTTTACATACTGATGGTACGCTCCATGAAGGTAGTTGGGTAATATAAAATCCTTTAGCTTGATCTCATTCCCAACAAAAGCAACATGAGTCAGAAAAGTCAACCGGTGTTCATTTGTTTCCATTAGAGCTGAACAACTACAGTATATAAATGCAGTTTCCAAAGAGCAGCGAGACATAATTCTACAAAATAATAGAGTTTCAACATAAAGATATGGCTATATTTTAAATGCATGTGAAGAGGTCCCAGTGTTGACCTCATGCCAGAGACGTATATGTTTTGATATCTACTGAAATTAGCATCCTAACCAGCCGGTCCGGTCTCGTATTACACTTAACCCGTTACCTCCTGAGGTGATGTGAAGGTTAGAAGTTGGCAATATTATGTTTACTGGTTGTCAGACTTTCCGCAGTTTGGTTGTCATTTGCATAATCATTGTCAGTTAGTAGTTGGCTTGATTTTAAATTTTTTATAACTGATGACTGTACATTTATATTGAATTGATTGTGAAAGTAACCCTTATTTGATTGGACCCCTGAACCCTATGTGTTTGGCTAACATGGCTACATCTTACAAATTGCACCTCTTAATAATTGTCCTTATAATTAAAAAGGAGGGGAGTTCAATGTCAGGCCTATAGTAGCTCAACGGATATGATGCTGGACAGGTATAGTGTACAGTGGATTTTCAGAGATTTTTTTGAAATTGAAATTTGCTCAAGTAGTGCCACATTATGGGGAAGGGGGGGGGGTACTAAAACAGAATAGTGAAGTCGCTGTCAGGCTAACAATGAGCAGGCACTCCAGAAAGCCAAGGGAAGCTGCAGATTGAGTTCAGGAAATCATTCTTTAAGTTAATATTGTTTAATCTATCAAAATATTTTGATCAAATACAACTTTTGGGAGACTGAGCTTGACACTTGAAAATATTCAGCTGTGAGGCAACAGTTGGTATTTGTTTTTTTATTTTTTAGCTTTAATGAGCTCAGCGGCGTGTTGAAGCTAACAACGTGTTGCCACGGCTATTGCTCATGCTCGCTGTTGCAAACACTGAGCGTGTTTGGACAATTAGAGAAACTGTTTTCGGGGTAAAAATGAAAAAAAGCATTCTGGGTTTTTGGCTTCTGTTGCCTCTGAGACAACAGACACATAACACACATACACACAGACACACACTTTTACCATCCCTATTATGGTGCAATAATGATTTGAAACAAATTCTGAACGTTTTAAAATGAGTATGTTGATTGTGACGCCAGCTGTAAAAAGCTGAATTAATGTTTCAATGGTGGAAATGTGTTGCTGCACCTTCGTTCTGTCAGTATCACCCTCCATCGTGAAATACCACCCTACATATGCACCTCTCACTTGACATTTAGACCAACAGCAGACGTGTTTCTGCTTTTTTTGTTGAAGAACTGATCTGGTAAAAAAAGAAGAGCTATTCAGCCATGATGCTCTGTTGAATTTCCCTGGATAAATTCAAAGTTAAAGAAATAATACATTTCTCAGAGAAAGTAACCACTGTGGGCTTTGAAGTTTCTATTCTGTAATTGCGAGTTGTTTCATTCCCTTTCTGGGTAATAGGCACTGTGGAAATGAATACAGATCCTATTGAGGTGAGACTGGAGCAGGAAGTCACTCAGGCAGAGATAATCCTGCAGCGGCGTGAATGAAGAAATACACTCTCACTCTCAGTACGGGCACACAGAGATAATTACAGCTGAGTACATCCCCAGACATCTTACAGTGGAGGAGTGATCAGCATTTGTATCTCCTGTCCCTATCTGGATTCCTAAACCTCCAACAATGAAAAAGGTTTTCATGGCAATATTCAATGTAGCAAATGTATCAAACAGTATTCACCTGTGCGTACATGTTGCTTTTTGGCAAAGACACCTTTGCCTTCTCTCCCACAAAGAGGAAGACTCATGTCTTTTTCTTTTGAGGAGGTTAATCTGGAAACATGTAGTTCTCACACAAAGGAAACAGTGTGGCATTGAGTGACAGTAAAATAATCCTCTCTCACTGTGGCAAGATGCCACATGACCATAAATCGTGACAGACTCAAGCACCCCTCCATTCAGTATACTTTGAAAGCTCTGCACTTCCGATAGCTTGAGCAGTGATAATCGTCATACATGAGTAGACAGAGATGTCATGATGCATGAAAGTGTAGTGGAAACACCCCAACAAAAGAGTCCTTGGCGATGATCTTCTGACTGAAAAAATAGAGATATTATAATAAAATGAATACTAATTGACTAAAAGAGGACAAAGCATTTTCAATGGACCTCAATCTGAAACATTATATATTTTCTCTTATTAACATCTTGTCCACGACCTGAAAGGACAACTTTATCCACAGCGGACCAATTTCCTCCAACACCCTTGCACATCTTTTCCTTTCTTATTAAAATGTACTTTTTTAAAATTTTTATCCTATGTCTATCCTATGTCCTATTCAAATTCCTTGTATGTGCAACATACTTGGCCAATAAACAATTCTGATTCTGATTTCACATGCAGTCACATGGTGGCATTTTCATTGGGACAACGTGGGCCATTTTAGTCACATCTTCAGGTATTCTTTCACACCCCCGGCTGTTTCAACAGGAGCTTCTGACTCACTTGGCAAGACACTTCCTTCATCTCCAGCTGCTCACTCGAAACTCCAGCAGATACCGTTCCTTAAAAGAACAATATCAGCAAGATGATTTGAACTGGCAAGAAAGATTAACAGCAGATGTCTGCAATAATCGTGCAATCACAACGATTTATAACATAGGTTATTTTCTACCAGCACTGACCTATATCTGACTTCAATAACTCCATAAACCCCCCCAGGACGATCAGTTGACAGGTGTCAAGAGGGACCTAGATTAAAATTGGCTGCCTACAGAATACTAAGTGACACGGTCTCCAGGGAAGGTGTGACTTGTCAGAGGTGCTGTCGACATCCCATTCATGATGTGATGTTCACCACCCATGATGTGATGCACCATCCATGATGTGATGTGCGCCAACCGTGATGCACCCATGAGATGAATAAATGGATTCAGTTAAGAAGAGAATCATCATCAGTGTTATCGCGTTCCCCATCATTTCTCCACTGAGAGGGAAGCTAGACCAGTTCTGATTAGTCATTTACAGCCTTCTACAGTCTGTTATTTCTTCTTAGCAGATCATTTTTATAGAAGCAGTTCTGAACTCTTTACACGACCAGAGCATACCATTTTTTTTTTTGTGGAAGCAATACAATATTTCTTCATGAATTGCTTTATATTTATTTAATTGCTGGCATAATATACAGAGAAGAGTATCGAGCAACACCACAAAAGGCCCACCTCTCAATCCATCCAATTGGACAATGAAAAAAACCTCTGGATGTCGGGCGCTTTTTCCCTTTTTATCTTTTTATCTTTTCGAACACAAAGCGGAAAACGCGATTTGCAAAAGCAAGGAGCAAAACATTTCTATTTCATTGACTACAATTATAAAAAGCCAACCCCGGCTGCTAAAAGTGCTCTGTTCTCTTCTGATCAAAATTGTACATTAAATAATCCTGTGCTTAAACTATAATAAAGCTATAATAAAGATGACCTTGACAATAGACGTGATCTTTTAGACAGATTTGACTCCAATAAATCCTATAAATAAAACATATATGTGGTCAATGACACAGTACTGTGTTATTAAAATGCTTTATGGCATAAAGAATTCTGCTAAAGTGCAAAGCACTACTTCAGTTAAGAGTGTGCGTCAGAGATGGAGTTTCAAATGAACAAAGCAAACAAATTACCTGCCAGCCCCTGGGTCTGCTTCTTACCAGGCATTATCTGTGCCTCCATTATTTGATAGCATATGATCTAAATGAAGGTGGAGAGTAAAAAATGATTTTGGTGCAATGTTGCCATTGCCCAGCCTCTGTTTACAGATCATTGCAGACAGGCCAAGGCACAAGATAAGCAGATACCTCTTTAGAGCATCAAAACCCTTCTGGGATGAGTCCTTTTGATCCCATTTGTAAACATGAGGGACACAAGACTGTCAGATATGTGAGGCACAAACCTCATTTAGATTTTCGTGAAGCATTAATGTGATCATCCAACTTTAAAGGAGTAGTTTGGGGAATACACCTCTTTGCTCTCCATAGCAAAACTTGGATGGAGTTGCCTGGCAACCTCACGGCGAAAAAACTCCTGGAAGACACCCGACCAAGAGATGATCCGCCACATACCTCCATGTAAAACTACAAGTTGTTGTTTTTAACTTTAGTTTTAGTTTTTTGTACGGAGTACACATATTTTTTAATTTGTGAGCTTTTTAGAAGTGCTGGTGAGCAGATTAATATCTTTCTACAGAACTCAGGGCTATAGGTTAAAAAACTCTCTCCCTCTCTCACTCTCTCTCTCTCTTACTCTCACACTCTCACTCTCTCACTCTCTCTCACACTCTCCATCTCTCTTTCTCTCCCTCTCCCCTCTTTCTTTCTCTCTCTTACTCTCTCTCTCTGTCTTTCTCCCTCTTTCATTCATTGTTCAGCCTTGGTATGCATATTGTCTTTTAAGTAACACATATTTCAAATGCAGCCACTACTTCAAATATTAAACCCCTTTCTTGTGTTAATTAAAGTTTGACCTGAGGTAACATTTCACTGAAGAGAGTGAGTGGAGCTAAAAGGAATGTTCAGGTAAGATAAACCTGTGAGCAAAAGTCATTGCCATTACAGTAAATTGTCAGTGTATTGAGTTAGAATAAAAAGATGAACTCTTCCTAATTCAATGACAAGCTCCAATGAACAACTTGATCTATCATCTACAGAGAGAGAGACTTTGCCGAAAAGCCAATTGCAGTTTGGCTAAGACCTCAAGGACGTGGCGCTGGTGGGAATACAAACCACTCGAGCCAATGGCCACATTTAGAAACAAAGAATGCCAGCTGGTGCTTAAAGCTTGACAAATAATTATTTCTCCTGCAGAAAATAAACCCTCCCACCTCTCCCAAGAACTATCGTCTCCAATCAATGCGGTGCTGTGTGTTACTGTGTCCATTTTACAACATGAATGATGGAAGATGGCCTTGTTTCTCCATTCAGCGAGTATGTGAGTGTATCACTGCCGTACATCAGATCAGACTGGCATTATCTGTGTTTGCCTCTGCTTTAAGCACACATGTGAGAGTGACTGCTATTCAAAGAGTGACTCATCTCCTCTCAACTGAACTAGACGCGTATTTTTTGTTGTGTACGAGCGGCCTTTTGTGCGCATGTGCTTGTGTGTTTATGTGGTCTTGTTGTGTGGCAGCGGCAGACTCTATTATCCTATTTGTGAACCCACCAGTCAGATGTGGCACTTTCCGTCGCTGCCTTTGCGTTGTTTGACTGGACTGAGGGAGCACTGAGTGGAAGCCAGAGCCACTGCAATCTGCGCTAATGTGTCGACTGGCATGGACCTTTAGGGTCTGACTGGTACTAAGTGCTTTTTAGAGGCCTGATACGCATGTCAATTCTTTGGTTGATGTTGTGCTGACACACATGTACTGACTAGTTATATTCCAAAACTCCCTGAAACACAAGGATGCATTAAACAGCTTTTGGACCATCAAAGGACACATAAACATGCCAGTGAAAGCCAGACTAATGAAGGCAGACACATACATGGGTTCTGCAGCACCATAAGGCAGAGTGACACAGGCTTCATTAAAGCCTCCCACACAGTTAGGAGTTAGTGAAAACAAAATAAAAAACTGTTATTTACAGGATATTTGACATAGTTAGGCTGCACTTAAGGAACTGCATGTACAATATCTGTTCAGAGAAAGACTGGACCTATTTACATGTGTGATGAATGCAAAAGTGATTCTTGGCATGAACAAAAGGCTTTCTTACCTTCCCCCGACAGTGTGATGTTGGCTCAGCTTGGAGCTTTTCCCAGCACAGTATTATATAAAAAGAGTCTCAAGCAACATCTATTGGATAGATTGACATGGCATTTGGACCAGGCAGTTAAGGTCCTTTCAGGGTTAACTTTGATAATGCAATGACTAAATAACTCCTTAACTGATTGCATTACATACAGCCTCAGCTATACTTTGTATTTAGTGCATTAGCATGACTACAGCCTAAACAATTATACCAGCTTAACATTAGCATGAGGGGTAACCCCGATATTCAACATCATTATGATAATATATAACACAGTCCAGTGCTCCTGACATCATTTGATAGCCACAGTTTCACTCCACCTCTCTACACTTTGTATTTGGAGTGCTATTCATTAGCCAAAAAAGGAGACAAAACGCCTGTTCAAAAAATCAAAGATGAATTTGATTGATATGACTATTGGAATCATATTGATATTACTTCCATTTGTGTCGTGATAATCTGATATTGTGTCAGCCCTTGTTGGCATGTTAGCGTGCACCATTGTACATACTGCTGAGTCTTGGTCTTGTTACAATGTTTAAAGGAAGGCACAGGCATTTAAAATGTGGGCATTTAAGGATTACTTGACTGTTCATCTTTTATGTCTCAGCAATAAGAACATCCACGCTCTCACGTATATGACTGACAACTAAGCAAATTACAAGTCTGAACATAAGAGGCTCTTTTACCCAAATCAAAATAAAATCTACTATTTCTTCATCCAGCTACAATACTGTAGAAAATCTGCACCGTAAGCTATAGTGTGATCGAAATGCAATTGCCCTCCACTTTAAAGTATTTCATGTTCAATTTGTGTTGAGACTGAGCCGGAGGGGCGGTTATTCAGCTTCTTGGTAATTTGTCTAAGCTGTAGTTTGTGGTGGTGTTGTGTCAGACGTTCCTGAAAATAAAGGCTGTTAGAACGAGAACATTCATAGTAAGCGTTACAATAAAATGTGTGAATTCAATTTGAAAATGTTCAACAGTGGTCAAAACAAGTTCTTTTTTATTGACAAAATGGTGATGTATTAATGTGTGGCTCTGCCTCTCCTTCTTACCTGCCATGTCCATCAAAGAAATATGGTGGCTTCATTAAAAATGTTTAAAAAATAATTTTCTGACTTTTCTGTGCTTTTCTGTGTACAGTCCCGGTCGTTCTGCATTGAAAGCTTCAACAAAAGAAAGATAGCATTGCATCTCTTGTTGCTCAGTCTTCAGACATGTGTTGGGTGCTGTTGCCTTAGACAACTCTAACGAGGCCTGTTTACCACAACAGAGGGCTGGACATCATGAGGTAATGGTTATGTCATCATGGCATTAAGAAGCCGTGCCACCCTTCTGTCTCTCTTACACATTCTCACTCCCAACTTGTCAAATGCTGAGCCCTAAGCTTCAAACTGAGACTCTCTGGGTACCCCTCTGGCGTTGGTTTATCAGGGACAGCGTGTCATAAACGTTCATCACATGCATACAAAACTAATTAGTTAGGGTTAGGAAAAGGTTGAGATTAAACTTACTCTTGCAACAGCCCGTCTCACCTGCACACTTTCTCACTCTTTATAGTACATCAGCTGCTCTGACCGTCCAATACTGACATGGATGGGTTTACATTGGGCGTGAAAGGTTCCTGCATGCATCGGTATCGGGCGCTGAGCGGCACTGACCAGGCATCGGTATTTGATAAGTGGTGAGTGAGAGCTGGCTGCTCTCTCTTTATGACTAATAGCTGACAATGGAGAACGCAGTACTCTCAAGTGTGACCCGAGGTTGTCCTTCACTCCTGTTCCCACTCTTTGGATGGAACATTTGGTTGAAATGATTTGTGTTGCTCTTGATTTATAATTGTGTAGGTGGTGAAATAGCTGATTTTCTTATGGGAATAATGGACCGCAGTTAAGAGTGAGCTTTCATCCTCAAACCTCCATTTATTGCTCTTGAGGAATGGCAGTCAAATTCATTGAAGCCACGCAGTGGGAGTTTAAGAGTGCGACTACAAACAGACAGGAAGAATTGAAACAACTCTAAGTTCAGAGAATGGGTGTCCCTCAGACTCTTCTTTCTTTTTAAATCAGCATGTGGATCATATTTGACAAGAGGCACACTGACACACTCACTGATAATTCAAATACGCCCTAATCACCACCAGCGCTGTGTTGTGACACACGAGAGGCCAATATCTCTGCAGGGGTGTCATCACGACTAAATAATCTTCTACATGACCTGATACGATGCATCCAACCGACTCCAACTGTGCATCACATACCTACAAACCCAGAGGAACGAAAGATAAATCAACACTTTGCTGATAGTGATATCAAACAAATACAGAGGGTCTTCACTTTGTGCGCTCAGCGTTTCGTTTCTTAGAGGTTGTGTAAAATCTGCATCTGTGAGAAGTCTGACATTGTGAATTAGTGGTTATAACTCACAGGGACAAGTATGAGTACAACACACTGCTCTCTGTGCAAGCAAGTTGTCCTGTTGTCCAAAGATATGCAAGCCCTGTGAGTAAGGGTCAGTCTTGCATTAGTTCCATGGATCCTATAATTTAGCATCTTAAGGAACAGACACTGCATGTGCTGCATGAGAGCATTGCATGCTTTGATGGGTTTCTTCAGTACACTCATCACACACTCTCTCCACTGCCATCACACTGTCTGTTTAGTAGATAAAAATGTGTTTCACTCACATAAGGGGAAGGCTTGCAATTGGGGATTTTTGTTATCTCTTGTAAAAGCGGGTATTTTGTGATTTCAGCAAAATAAACAAAATATTTTTCCAAATAATCTATATTACGCTAAATAGCTTTTTATTTTGAGACAATTTCTCTGTTTTAAATATTTGCAACAAGACAAACCCATTGTGCGGCCACAAAAAACGCATTGAATAAAACATCTGATTCTCAGTGAGAAGGCCACACTGATGTAACCCCCACCCCCCTTCCCCTGTTATTCTGAGCCAACTAAATTGTATCTTAGCAAAATGAACAGCAGACAAAACACTATGGATTTTCAGAAAACCTGCAGAGTCTTGTTACATAACTTGCGTGATGGCATAGAGGAGTGAGTAAAATAGGATTTGCTGTAGTAGGAGTAGACAAGCAATCAATCCAGTATTTTTATTTAGCTGGTGCAAGCTTGAAGTAATTGGAAGCCTTGTATCCGCGGCTTTCTACCACATCACAATAGTTCAAGGAACCACATGAATACTGAAATGGGCTAATGATTTACATGCAATGTGTAATTGTTAATAAGTAAGACAGCATTACACTGGTTCATTATGGAGTTCAAGGCAGTGGCAAGCACACATGCATGACTAAGCTGTGATCATAGTTCATTCATTAATTTGGCTGTTTCATCTTCAAAAGTGACAAGATAAGAACAAAACAATCTTTGCTAATTAGCAACAAAGAGGGTGACAGTCGTTCTCTTTCTATGACAAAGCGAAACCCCGGTGTGAGTACGAAGCTTCAGCATGTCATACCATCATGATTTCATATTAGGGGAAGACTTTTGGTACCCTGCAGTGAAGGACGAAACTAGAGTTTTTAAGGTGTCAGGAAAATCAGTAAGATTTGTTATGAATACGATGATGGATCATTGGGAGTTCAAACCCCTCTCCAGCACTAACTGTCCAAAACGTCTCTCTTTCCATTTCATGAGCTCATGAAGCATGATATTAACGTTTACTTTTGACAACGTTGGAGACCTTAGATGAGAGGGTGCAGACACAAGCTCGTTACATTGTACATCACATTTTGTTACAATTATTTGTTTGCGTTTTATTAGTTATTAAGACATTTATTAAACAGCTTGATTTACCGTCTTATTTCTTGGAATCGTATCAACCAGCAGGGAGAGACATCTTTGTGGAGAAGTTGTATCCAGAAATCCTGACGGTGCACAAATCTTTCATACTGTCTTTTACTGCACTTTTTCCTACAGACGAATATGTGTGTTTGTCAGTTTATATACTGGACAAAAATATGTACATTTTAAGGCTTCTTTCAATTTGTCTACATTGCATTATCATAATGAACATTTTTTTATAGAAACACAATGTTCCTATAATATCTGCCCGGCATCTAAACAAAAAGATAAAGCTGAATATTTTTTTACTATTATATTGTTATTATATATTATTATTAATTGCAGTTATCTTAATGGTTAAAAATAGTTCAGTCCACTTTTAATCTTCTCTGTGCTTCATGAACACAGTACCACATATGAGAAGACTATTTTATTTGTATGTGTTTACAGATAATGTGTTCATTGTATACTAACATTGTATTTCACACACAATGGAGTGTCATTATTACACCTTCTATTTAATTACTACTGTATGTGTTTTGAGGGATAGAACAAAGTATTTGCTGCTACATAAAAGAAGAAAAAAAAAAATCTCACACATGGCTTTTCCCACAGGATCATTTGGGTTCCATTGTCTGCAACAATAGTTGATATAATGTACTTTTGGGACTGTCATCATTAGATAGCAAAAAAGGGCATTTCACTCATGCTTGTGTTGTGACTTCCCAGAGTTACTCAAGCACAATCCTCTAAGGGAACATAAGGGTTCTTACCGCTCACTAGATGACAGGCCCGAGAGCAATTGTAGATTTATTTTAGGAAGGAAGACTCCATGATTTATTTTTTTGTTGGAAGCTGGTGTACTGCTGTAATGTTTGGAGTTGCTGCAGGCATTTGTTTGGAGAGGCAGACCTTGTCTTGAAGTTGACTTTCGGACTTCTCTAACTTTGTCTCGAATGTTGTACAAACATTCCACACTTTACAGATTCATATTAGGAATATCTGTCAGGAAATGTAACATTTGTCCAAGAGTCAACCCTTATAATATGTGTGATATTACTTAATTAAATTAAGTTTTTCTTTTATCATTTGGCAACCAATATTTTGTTCTTCGTGACTAAGAGCTTCGCTGAAGTGTTATTGTAGGCAGCAGTCCTCATACTGCTTCATCACTGGAGCCAAGATAAGTGACTGCAGTGCAGAACGTGTGGGGCTTAATATACAATATATTTTATTTTTCAGCCTTAAGATGATACTTTTTAAAACAGATTTAACAGGGCAAATTCTCCCAAGATGAGAAAACATTTCCCATTAAGGTTCCCATTTCACGTTTCAAAGAAAATTACGTATTTCACCGAGGCTAAACGAAGGTTTGCCATCCCTTTAACACACTATGACTCAGTTATGGTCTGCTGGATTAGTTTTGGCCTCTCTAATGTCAACTCTAAATGCACATCAGCCTCACATCACACCCAACTTTCTATATTTTATAACTCCACAGCCCGCTCAAAACAATTTACATCACATCCTAGCAGTCAGTCAATTTTGGACATCAATCAGTGATTTCTTACATGAAACAAAGTGACTGCAGATTTACATAATACACGGCTAAATTAAACTGCAGAGAGCTGCGGCACGAGAGGGAGGTGAGTTGAGAGATTGATGGAAAATGCAACTCAACACCTCCATCTCGAAAACTAGAGACAGCGCATTTTATAACCAATCCCTAATTACGACCATCATCCAAACCCCTATTACAACCCAAATTGCATCAGCCTGCTCTTTTTACATTGAAGCATTTTTTAGTGCCTCCATACTTGTTTCAATTTTTTTAATCAACCTTTCCGTTGCCTCTGCATGAAACCTGCACAGATTTCACACTCTCTCTCTCTCTCTCTCTCTCTCTGTGAAATAAGGGAATGTGTTGCTGTAATACTGTGAACTAACTTGTTAAAGTGAGCAAGGTGCACATTTAAGACATTGTGTACTTTTGCTATAAATGCACACAGCCTCTTCGATAGTGCATTTCATACCCTCTTTTATGTTCAACACAAAAATGAACCCAACCTACATTCCACCTGACCCACTACACATTTGCATCAAACGAGGACATTCAGGGGGTTGTCAATAGATCTTGAACACTTGGTAGAGGTTTGGAGGGTGTAATTCCTCTTTCCGTGGTAACACATTTAAGAGAAATGGCTTGAATTATACTCAGAAATGTTTCAGGATGATCCTGATGTATAGTTATAATAACCCTCATACAAAAGACACTGTATGCTTACAACCTATAGCAAATTCTACACTCATGACTTATAATTGTCATATGTAAATACTCAGTACATTTATAACAAAGAGGCATTAGTTTACAGTAATGTGTGTGTGACAACATATATTAAACTGTACTAAATATCCTCTTTATGGACATATATTTTTTAGCCAATGTCCACCTGGATCCCATATTGGGCTACATGAAAGGGTCACAATGAACCACTGACACTGAGATGTTGGTATATCTTATGAAGTAAGATTCAACATGTCATATTGACTTCCTCGAGAAAACGTTTGTCTCCTTATTAGCCTTTGTTGCTGGAGGGCTGTTATTACTCTTATCTTGTCTTCCCACCTCCTCCTCCTCGCCGACGCACCTCCCTAAGCTCTGGTTATTGCCAAGTAGCGCGCTCCCGTCTGCGCGCGCTCCTCTCAGTCGACACATTAGACGGGTGTCGGCGTGAACGTCGCGGAGCTGTGAATGGACATTAACAGGGAATGTAATGTTGTTCGCCCACTCCCTGGTTTCTTCAGCCATTTAATCTCTGCAACGCAAGCCGGGTAAGTTCATATGTTGCAGGTTGCACATGTAGTGCTCCACAGGATGTCATGCAGTTTCTGAATCCATGGACCGAAATTGAGAAGTAGTTTTCTAGACATGTGCTTCATGTGATCATTTGCACATCAGGTGTAATTGATATGACATACAGTAGTCATCTTTGGCTTTTAAATATTGCATTCATAAACGTTGTCATTTAGGAACCTAAACACAGCACCCACTTTGCCTCCACCTTTGTGCTGAGCATAACTATTTTAATGCATGTAATTCAATAAAGTCAGGGCTGCATGATCCCGCACTTTAATAAAATGCATCGATGTATCTGTATCTTTATAGGAAATGTATCAACGTGTCCAACCTGATCACTGATTTGCTTGATTAGGCTGCTATGCACGATAATCAGAGGTGAGAAATGAGAACATCTGTTGTATCTGTTGTATAGACTGATTTGTATATTTGCATACTTGTATATTTGGTATTGCCAGGATTTTTACCAGACCTGGCTCACTATGAGGGAGTAACTAACCATTGGGAGATTCCTCTTGGCTTGGACTAAAAGCAAAGGCTTAGTGCAGTGGCTGAATGTGTGTTTGTGTATGTCCAGTTCACTGGATCTGCTTAAAATGAACTTCAACTTTCACTTTATTAAAAGAAATCAAACATATGATCTGCTGGAATCTACCTGGGAATCTCTTTTGCTGCAACTAAATGGTTATTTGACCAGCAGCAGGTCCACTTGGGAGGCTCTCGTGGACCGACCATGGAAGATCAAACCCATAACATTATGAGACGTTTAATTAAGAAGGATGTTTATTCCATAGAGATAAACCGATACGTGGAGAGTAGGGAGGTCTTGCAAGGGTGTGCGTGTGTTGCAGCGTTTGTGAAAGATAGTCGGACTGGGTTGGTGTGAGGAAAAAACTGTGAGTGGATCACAGGAGTGAGTGACTTGCAGACTTTTCCATGCACATTGCCATAACAGAAGGAATTGCAGGTCTGTGACAGGACGCAAACTGTTTTTTATAACGTCACACACCCCTGCACCATGGAAACAGTTATACCTCACAACAGAAAGGAAGCACCATCCTGCATGGATGTAATGATGAACATAACTACCAGGATACTGGGCCGGCCCTCGCATGTGCAAACTACAAATGTATCTACAATCAAGCCAACACCCTTTCATTTAATGACTTTACATATTGAAGATGGCACACTATGCCCTTTTGGGCCAAGGAGACACATTTACTTATTATACCTAATTACATTGGGGGAGTTATCTTGGAATGAAAATAATGGACACTAGTGGTGGGTAGCCGAGGCAAACCAAGGACGCATTGTGGCTCCTGATGATATAAGGCCACGGAGGAGCAAGGATTCAGCTCATTCTGAGATTGTATTGATGGCCACATCAACATGTACATGTATACAAGAGTGTCCCGGTAACTATTATGATAAATGCACCTTATTTGCCTTTTTTGTAATCAATTTTCCTTGTTTGTGCACTTACTTGCTTCTGCAAGAATGTAGCACCTTTAATAATAATGAAAATAATTATAACGATACCTATTTACATATTCATAACAAAGATTTGGCAAAAGCAAGGAGACATAATAACAACAATAATGAAAAGAAACACAAGGAGAATGAAACAGTTCAGAAAAAGAAAATGAAAAAGTAAGGTTGCAATAGTAGAAACCGAAACTCCTGTCGGGTCTCCCAGAGTGCATTGCAGTCGTCCAGGTGAGCAAAGACAAAGATTTCTCTGAACTGTATTTAAATCTGAATATGATATAAGAATTTGCACATCATTGAATCCACAAATGAGAAATGAAAAATGCAAATTTGAGAAATTCTTGAGGTGATTTTTTTTTAAAAGAAATGCTCAGGAGACAAGAGAGCGACAACAACAAAAAACCCTTTGCCTATACTGAAGCTCCTGTTAACTGGGTGTTGTGGCATCGTACTATGAATATTTCACAAACTTTGACCATTATAACCTCTTACAACTAACCTGCAAACACAATACTGTAGCGAGCCAATTTGAAAGTGGAGAGAAGAAAGATGCTTTAATGATATTAAATAAGTGTTTCCCCTCTATTTATTTTGTGGTGCACTTTGGTACATTTTCTTTTGTTTATAGCCCGGTGGATCTGAGTGCTGAACTGAAAGTCAATTGATATGTAATAACACTAAAAGGTTTATAATATCTGTAGTTTACATGCATGGCTGGTAGACTACTTGGACAACCTATTCAGCTCCATATTTTTTATTAATTTTGCACTATTGATTATATCAAAAAATGCAACCAAGCTCAAAGTAGAGGGTCTTATGTTCTGGATGAGTGTTTGTTTGCTGGCGTTCAATCTTACATTGAAATGGGTTCTTTCCTGTGACAGAGCTGTCTTTACCTCATAACATAATTTAATTAGGACAAAATCAGCTTGTGTGGCTGAAATGCACTGATGGTCCTGTCACCTAAATTAGATTGATGAGACAATGACGTGTTTCTTGTTCTTGCCTTGTGGAGCTTTTAAGTAAGCTCTTGGTGTCTGTGCTAACAAAGCCCAGAGAAGATATCTGATGTACAGCTTTTCACTGTCATGTCACAGAGGTGAGAGCCTCAATTTAAAGTCTGTCTGGCCACCTCTTACCTATTCATGTCAGACGATGAAAATAGAGCTCTCTTTTTCCCTAATGCTAGCACTGCCGATTCTGAAAGTCACTGCCTAAATGCTTCTCAGCTACATTTAAAGGCCCAAGCCTTCAGGAATCAAGGTTTAATTATTTGTCACCAATCCATGACAAATGAGATTTCAAATTAAAGGTTCTCATGCAAGTTAGTTGCCAGCAGTATGCTAATGCTAGACAGCTCTCTTCGTGGATGATTGAAGGTATTTGTCTTCAAACCCGAGACAGAGCAAACATACCAACACTATCATAGGAATTCTTGTTTGCGTAACTGTGTGTTCCTGAGGAAGCACGTACAGCAACAGAATGAGAGACAGATGGAGACAGCACCTTTTTGCCTGCTGTTGCCCTGTAAGCAGAAATTAATTCTGGGTTTATACAGTAACTGACTTTGTAAAGGTGAACAACCACCTAACTTGGACAGACCTGGAGGGGCTACATCTAATAGAGTGGCTCCTGTCTGAGAGATGGTCTCTACTGTGGCCTGTAAATTGACTCCTAATGGAACGAGACTAAAAGCCTTAAAGGCCCAGTAGCAATCCATTCAATTTCACAAAACAATAATGTTGGATGGAATGGGAAACATACTATTTGCCTTACAGCCTCACCAGTTGCGTGGCTAGAGATACAACATTTGTGTTGAGGGTGGAAAAGAGGGAAGACCATTTGTTTATTTATATCCATCCAGCCATCCCGTCTATACTTGCTTATCCAGTTTAGGACCACTGCATATTGATAGACGTGCTAGCACTTGCTGACATGACCGATGATGTCTTTCTTGTTGGGAGCTCATTAGGATTTTTCTCTTACAAGACAAGTCCTTGAAATATTATTTAACAAATCCTGTGACATTAAAGGTAGAATGAGTATGGATTTGTCAGTTGCGGTTTGTAAACCAAACATTCAAAGTTGGCCCCTCCTCTCCGGCTCAACGAGGGTTACGGTGCTTGTTGAAAGCCGTGTATTATGTCCGCTGGTCAGCTAGCGTTGGGATGTTTGCTTTTTTTTGCTTGGGATCTGGTCAGGCCTGTGCAGATACAGATAATCATGATTGTTTGTGTATTGTATCCACAGACTAGGCTCATGTCTTAATCCATTGATTTTCAATGTTACACCCTGCGATTAACAACATGTCAAAGATGCTGGCAAGAAAAAACAGTGGCGTATATGTCTTACATATTTGTATCCTGCAATTGCTTTCTCATCCGTCATGTTTGGATATATTTATGAAAAATAGATCACCACAGCAACCAAATACAAAGCAGAAAGTGGCTTGTGGATGCATCTTCCTGTGGTATTTGAAGGACATGCATAGTGACCAACCAGCTTCACCATCCTGAAAGCTGCTATGGCAATTACTGAATTTGTTAAAGTAGACTGTAAATCTATTGTTTTGACTTCACATCCATTTACGTAAAATAGTTTTAAAATAGGATCCACACAAAGAACTCATCTGACAGTGTTTGATATTAACACAAACTTGACATCTGTGAAAGATGTTGGTTGAAATCCCACCCATTTGTATTCATTATTAAACACAACTCTGCATGTGCTCATTTCCCCCTCTCAGATCATAGCTGATGTGTGATGTTTGATGAAAAGGTAGATTTCTCCTTCTTTGTGTGACTTTGATTACTTTTATGTTTGTGCTGATCTTTGAGCAAGCAGTGTCATTTCCAAGACTACAACACATTGGATGCGTATAGTCTGAATCTGTGGGATAAGCCAAAGATAAGTTAATATCTTTTGGTATTGCTTGGTGAATTTGGGATCCAGACAGCACATATGGGCCAACAGGCTTGAATGCAAATTTCCCAGTGGATCTCTGCAGTTTGGGTTATGAATGACTTCAAATTATTGACTTCCTCTGCTTGTGGTCCCATTTCAGCTTAGTTTCAGCTGGGGGCTGGCACTCAAGTTATCAATTCACCAGTTCCTCATCGATCATGGAGGGTAAAAGCATTGAATTCATTCTGAATACTTTATAAATCTGCAGTACTTGATCTCATGTGGCAAAAGCGATGCTCCCAGTTTTAGTGCATGCACTGATTTCAACGTGTACGGCTGCAATTGAACCAATTGAACCAATTGCAGCCGTCATTGAACCAATTGCAGCCCTTGAACATTACTCATCCCATGATGACTGGTTCCAGTTACTTATAAAACTTTGTGTGTGAGAGGGTTGTAATTGCAGGCAGAATAATGTGTGTAAGAGTATTTGTGTGTCTGGTGTTTATGTGATTGTGTTAACTGTCTTAATTATCTTACAATGTAACCACATCACTCTCTTATTACTTGTAAATGATTTACTGCCAATATGAATACAAATCCCAATATGATTGTATAGTTAATTATTTTAATTATTTCAAATGAATCTACACTTGAAATGACTCACACTTGTGTAGTACATCCTCAGAAGTCATCTGGCTGCAGATCAAATCATTTGATGTTGCTCCAGGAGGTATGATTGTATAAATCTACTTGAACCCAAATGTCGCCAACAGAAATTCCAAGGTGCTGCTCTCACTTCTTGATCGAGATTTTGGTAAACTAATAACAGTTTAGTTTAAGTCAGTGGATACACTAGCATTAGATTTGGGAAGCATTTATATATCTCTAAAGTTTAAAGTTAGTGTATAAAGGTTTGCGAGCTTGCTGCCTGACATCATTTAATGATTAGGACATTTCATTTCTGACCACAAAAGGTGCGGTCGTCCGCGTTTACAAGAATCGTTCAATAACTGACTTCATGTTTGTCTTTTTTACAATCAGACTAATCTAATATCACTGCCACAATCATGTCAGATTAATCTGTAATTGGTTTACATTAGGACTGTTGAGTGTGTAGAGTATAGTTGTGTTGTAAACTTCCCAAGTTCTCACATTTCAGCAAGGTTTCAAATATTGAAGCCCACAAACAACTGTTATCCATATAAACAACAGAGTGAGGTCAATAAATGACAGCGAAATACAATATAACAAGCTTTCCATGATTCCTACATCTCTGCTATTATGTCGTTTACTGTTAAACGCTTATTACTTATGCAGTTATCTGACACAATATTTCAACTTTTAGCAATAAAAAAGAAGGTTTTAATTGCTTTTCTTTAAAAGATGTTGCTTGTCTTTGCTTTTGTGAAAACTGCAGTCAGTTGTCAATACGCACTGCTAGTTTTCAAGAATTATAGACACATACGTATATCATGAATCCGCATGTGTGTAATGTGGCGTAATGAATGTGACCCCATGCCAGACAATAGCTTTTCATTTATGTTCACAGCATTTTCAAAGTATATTATCAGCTGAAAGTGGTGAGCTGAATAAAGGCTAATGGAACGTGCTGAAAAACATTCATTTTGAAAACCCTTAACACTTGATAACATAATTCAATTGGTAATTTGTAATATATTCAACCCCTGCAGCTATGTTACTCAAGAACATTTAAATGATAAAGCTGCATGCTGCTGCTGCACTCAAAGCCTTTTCTCTCACCTTGCAGGTTTTAATCACGCGTCAGTTTCCAACAATGGAACGCACACAGCTCAAGTCAGCAGCATATCAGGAGAAAATGCAGTCACGTCGTTTACCTTTTCAGAAGCTTTTATAATGTATTAACACGTTACTAATACAGTGACGTAGCGAAAATACCAGCACACCAAGTTCTCCTTACGACTTATATCCACCTTGAACAATAACATACAGAGTGCCAAGCAGCTGCTTGTTTATTAATCTCTACCTACATTAGTACATTTCCCAACATCACTCTAATTGAAACATTTATTACCAGAATGAGAGTGTGCCAGAACTGTACAACCTTGATCTGCACCAAAGAACTGTAAGGAGACTTACTAAATACATGGGTCTGTTTCCGAGCAAACTCTGACGCAGTACAGGAAACACCGGCCATATTAATACAACAAAGTAATGTAGTTCATGCAATGCAGTTTATGCATTCGAGGACAACCTTGCTTCTCAGACATCATAGTTTGCTGCTGAACACTAATTTTGATCAATCAAAGAAACAAAGTCCCACTCCCCTCCTTATCGTCTTGATGGTGGTTGATGTTGCTATGAAGCCTGGCAGTCGTGAGATA
The DNA here is from genome assembly GCF_009769545.1 of Cyclopterus lumpus. Lineage (NCBI taxonomy): Eukaryota > Metazoa > Chordata > Actinopteri > Perciformes > Cyclopteridae > Cyclopterus > Cyclopterus lumpus. Next base: position 14,425,797 of record NC_046986.1, read on the forward strand.
AAAGAGGACATGCAATTAAAAGACATTACAATTGCATTTCCGCATGAATTATGTTTCTTTTTTACATGTAACTCCCATCAGTGTAGCCATTTGCTTCATTGCCTCCACCCAGTCCCTTTACACTGAGGTGCCCTTATTACAAGAAAACTCTTGTGGAAACGAGTGAATATTGGCAGAGGATATTAGTCCCTGCTGGTTTGAGGAACTATGCATGAGGTGCACTGATTATCTCAGTATTTAGGTTCATTATTTTCACATAATGCATAGCACATTTTTAAGCAAAATGCTTAGCATGTGCATATAATTATGTGACACATCTTTAAGAATCCTCACACATGATTGAGTTAACATACATATTCATGTGACTGACAGCACGTTTGCTGTACAAAAATTGAGAACTGTTTATTTTTGAAAAATAATACATTAATAAACATTTTGATTGATTAACTAGCTGCTTTAATGAGTATATTAACATTGATTTAACACTGGTGACTTCTATTACTACTATTGCAACTGGCATGACAAGGTTAGGTGGGCATCTCTACTTATTTATAAAGCTCTTAACTGCTGTTAGTGTTTGTGCTGCACACACTTGAAACATTTTACAACACACATTAAAAACACAATTGTACCTGTTCGTCAATTTCAGAATCAGAATCAGAATCAGAAACTTTTAATAGCCAAGTAGGTTTACACCTACAAGGAACTTAGCGTGGTGGGTGGTGCAACATAGGACATCAGACATAACAAACAACAACAAGCAACAACAGTAGACAACAAATAAACAATCAACAAAGTGCAAACGAGACATAGAATAAAATGTGAAATGTATAGTGTAAGATAAAGTGCAATTCTAAAGTGTATGTAATGTTTAAGTTAAAGTGACATGTGTATTATTTAAGTGTGCTGGTATGTGCAGAGGAGCGACCGATGGAAAATGGTCCAGGGGTAGTAAACAAATAGTCCAGGGGGTGGTAAAAAGACCAGGGTAGGGAAGAGACCGTCAGTGGGGGATCCGGGCTCCGTTGATGAGCCTGACTGCTGACGGGAAGAAGCTGTTTGAGTGGCGTGCGGTCTTGACTTGGTAGACCGCAGCCTCCTTCCAGACGGAAGGGACTCAAACAGCTTGTGTGCAGGGTGAGAGGGGTCAGCTGCCTGCTTCAGGGACCTTGAGGCGAACGGGTCCAGGAGGGACGGCAGATTGCAGCCAATCACCTTCTCTGCATAGCGAATGGTGCGCTGCAGCCTGGCCTTGTCCTTGGCAGTGGCTGCAGCATACCAGACGGTGATGGAGGAGCAGAGGATGGACTCAATGATGGCCGTGTAAAAGTGTGCCATCATTGTCTTTGGCTGGTTGAATTTCTTCAGCTGCCTCAGTTGCGCCTCTGCTGCGCCTTTTTGGTGATGGAGCTGATGTTCAGCTCCGACTTGAGGTCCTGGGATATGGTGGAGCCCAGGAAGCGGAAGGACTCCACCAAGTTGACGGGGGAGTCACACAGGGTGAGGGGGGCGGGTGGTGCTGCGTTCTTCCTGAAGTCCACAACCATCTCTACCGCCTTTAGTGCGTTGAGCACCAGGTTGTTCTGGCTGCACCACGTCACCAGATGGTCAGTCTACCACCTGTAGGCGGACTCATCCCCACCAGAGATGAGTCCAATGAGGGTGGTGTCGTCCGCGAACTTCAGGAGCTTGACGGACTGGTGACTGGAGGTGCAGCTGTTGGTATACAGGGAGAAGAGCAGAGGGGAAAGAACGCAGGCTTGGGGGGGATCCGGTGCTGATGGACCGAGTGGATGAGATGTGCTTTCCCAGCCTCACGTGTTGCTTCCTGTCAGACAGGAAGTCTGAGATCCACTTGCAGGTGGAGTCGGGCACGTGCAGCTGAGAGAGCTTTTCATGCAGCAGAGACGGGATGAAAGTATTGAAGGCAGAGCTGAAGTCCACAAACAGGATCCTGGCGTAGGTTCCTGGGGAGTCCAGATGCTGGAGGATGTAGTGGAGGGCCATGTTGATGGTGTCGTCAACAGACCTGTTGTCTCTGTAGGCGAACTGCAGGGGGTCCAGTATTGGATCGGTGAGGGTTTTGAGGTGTGCCAGGACCAGAGAAGGGTGGGACAAAGTTTAAAACCATGATTACTAAGTAAGTTTTAACTGAGTTCTGTTGTTTTCTGGTTGTTTTCTTGTTGATCTTTTTTCTTATTTGTATTTATTCTGTTCTAATTGTACTATTGATTTCATGGACATTTAATTATTTCATGATTCCTTGAGATTCAAACAAAGGTTGAATTGATTAATCAAATGTCTTAGTCTCTCTTCTTCTTCTCTCTCTCTCTCTCTCTCTCTCATTTTCTGTACAGTGCTTTCGGTGATGCAGATGTGCCCATGTGCGCAGTGTGGAAAAAAAATTTTACATTTTAAATTTGACATTTTTTATTATTCCATTATGAATAAGTTACATTGACAGTTAAAAGATTATAATACTATATTATTTTGCAGATTTTCTTTCTCTATGAGCCATGATACGATACATGCCAATACAGATGTGTATACAGGTATGTCTGCGACATACATAGATAGTGATACGGACATTAGCATTTTTGACGAAACACAATTGCTTCCTTTTTTACATTCCAGGAAATGTGACACAAACATAATGGGGAAGAAGTTGAGGAGGCTGACTGGTAAAGCACAAGACTTTCAAATGGGAGATGATTTGTGTCCTGCGTCCCACCTGTTGTTGTGTGTTTGGGAAAGACCAGGGGTGTTTCTAGGATTCAAAGAAAGGGGGGCTTAGTTTTCTAATTCTGCTTCTCCTGGGGAATTTTAAATATACATACATGATTAGTGACCCTAACAGCTCTAATGTTTGGGGATCAAGCCATCAATTGCATAACTATAACTACAATAAATACTAAAAATATCATGTGACTCTTTACCTCTTATCTGGTGAGAGATAACAACTTGTTGGCAGCTACTAAACAGATTGCTTTGAAGTAAATAGCATAGATGTGTGACTTCAGTTTCAGCCTTCTGACATCCCATACTGTTTCTCCAAATGTTATACTATTTACAGGCTGTTGATAATAACACATTATATTATTATTTCCAGTAAAATGTATTCTATAATGCCCACCTGATTTACCATATTTGATGCAGATTTGTGTCCTTTGGTGAAATGGCTGTGTTGTAAACTGTGTAAAGACTCACGTCATAGGATAGGAAAGGAAGTTTTCAGAGAAATCATCTTAATTTTCATTATGTGATGAATGCAAACCTGTCCATATCACACTCTTCTGGGTTCGCTCCAAGCTGCATACCTTCTAGTAATAGTTATATTCATGCTTCAACACAGGATGCACAAAAATAAACACTCCTTGTTGGAGTGCAATTAAATAGATAGCATATCATACTCCATGCTGTATGCATGGGTAGAGTAAATTAATTATAAATAAGCCAATATGATAATAAAAATTATTTTACAATTAATTTTAATACCAACTATTAATATATAAAAATATGTCATATATGTCATTGTTGTATTGGAGTTTATTTTCATTTCATTACAGAAACCTTTGAGTGTTTCATTGCAAAAGCTTAACCATTGACAGTCTACACAATTTAATTGGCACAATCACAACAACTTTGAAGTAGGCCCAATGGGTCTCCATTATACGTGGATGGCAGAAGAAGTCTCTCTGCGAGGAGGACATGATGACACACAGCAGCCTGGCAACCTGAATGAGGTCACAGAGAGTTGATTGATGGTGGGAATGACCGGTTGGGTTTTCAAGATGTCCAGTGATGTAGAGAGGACAGTAACTTACATGCAACGTTGCAATGTGTGTCAAGTGCCACAATAACCCCCCCACCACCCACCACTGCAATGCAGCAATGTAGAAACTCAGCAAAATAGAGAGTCAGTACTTGACCATTATACAGAATATATTGCTGTTTGATACAAAGTCAAACATGTTCAAAAATACTTTAGGGGCTTTAATCAAGGCAAATGCTTTCATAGCTGTGGGCTTTACAATTAAAGGGCACAGATCAAACATACCACCAGCCATGCTGACTTCAAAGAGACTCAATCGGCTGAAAGGGAATGCCTCTAAAAGAAACAGTTGATGACGGACACCAGTAACAATTTGCCATTGATTTTAAACTCAATACACAGATTGTTTTTTGCACATATTGCTAGTCGAACTAAACCTGTTTTGTTAATGTGGATCCATAGATGTGTACTAGTTGTAGAATGTCTGTTCACTGCTCACTAGAAAAAGCCTTTAGCGGATTATTTCTTCCTATAATTACAGAGAATAACTAATCAGAATGTTTTTGTTCACACAATCTAATTGCTGTGGGCCTCAAACATGCTAAAAGTCTGTGTGCCTGCCAGTGATTTCACTAAAATGATAAGCTGTGTTGGGTAAGTTACTTTGTAAAGGTATTACTATAAAGATTTAAAGAGATTCCTGACATCATTACTCAATTAGAAACATCCATCTCAGTTAGCATTGCAGTGTGATACAAGCCTTTTCAGTGCTCATTGTGTTACTGGTACTGAGTAGTGTAGTGATTGAGACATACAAGACAAGGCTCAATTCTGCCATCATGCTTTGTGTCGACATGGAAGTTGCTTTGACAGTGTTTCAACTTCAAAGGAGAAATTAATGAGACATACGCTCACAATAATAATTAATTGCACATCTCTCCACTTTCCAGCATTCAAGCGCCTCTATAAATGTAATTTCCCTCCATACATAAGTACACGTGAACTGACAGCAGCAAAGCACTGAGACATGACTGTACATAAGCTGTATTATACGTCATCAACTTCCCAGATGCATAATGCAGGCCTGTCATTCATTCATGGTGTAGATATTTGTAATGGCTGCTTTGTTATGTGGCTTTAAAGGAGACAGTTCAAGCTAATGTCAATCAACCTCAGCCCACAAGTACACATTAGTGATGTTCAAGTGCATTCAATTCCTGGGAGTTTCCATCTTAAAAGGTCAATTATCTCCAAGATTGAGTAGAGAACAGATGTACAACACTCACAGATGTTAGACAACAAGAACCAATAGATCCTTTCCCTCTCTCAAAAATATGTTTTGCTTATTGTTCCCTCATTTCGATGTTTCACCGTGCAGAATTATGTATGTGCAGACTTTGACACTAGAAGACACTTTAATATGAATGTAAGATTGTGTGACCTCACATCTAGTTTGGCCAATCATAGTCCAATATGTAAGTAGAAGCCTCCAGTGCACATACACTGATGATGCTTATGGTTTTAGGAATATTTACAGTTAAACATAAAATACACAAAATGGTTCCGTTAAAACTAGGATTTGATTTGATGCACTAATGTTGTCTTAAAACTCTATCATTAAAGATTTCACTGAAAGCGAGGGTAAATAGGTAATATGTGCAGTGTGCATACCATCGATAGCAATTAAAGCTGGTTAACGCGTCCTCTTTATTGGACCTATTATCACCTCCATGAGTATAAACTGTCCATAACATTACAATACATGTAGTTGAGCATGATAAAAACAATCAATCATCAACAAACCATCTCTGTCCCCTTTGGATCTGGTGAGCACTTAAACCAGTTCCATTAAATTAAACTACTTTTATCAGCATGGAGGTATCAGCCTGTGCAGTGACACACCAGCTGTGACGTGCATGGGGGGATCCATTCAGGCTTAAAACGAGAACACAGTTCAATGAGTGAGAACATGGGACCTCATGCTGCAAAGTGGACATGGCAGCAGTTTGACCCATTCAGGGTATTTGGAATGAATGACATTGACCCTTTTGTGCACAATTAGCGCATACGCAGTTTATTGTCTTTTAGTCATTTGTCATTATAATCTCAAATAGTGTTCACTATTTTCACCTTTACCTTCACTGATGTATGACATTTCGTTTCCACTTTAATTTTAAAAGAAAACTAACACTGTATTTAAACTCAGAGGGATTTCCTAACAGTAATACTTCTTGCCAACGTTGTCATTTACCTCCACCATCAAAATATATAGAAAAAGCAGATGAAAAAAAGATGATGAGACAGACCGGCAAATAAATGGGTGCTGCAGTTAGTCATCTATTTGCATCTTTCCAGAGCTGTCAGTCAGCTGTTCACAACTCTCCTTCCCAACAACATTTGGCATATTGATGTCCTTCCTGGGCCAAACAGTTTGTGGTCCAGAGATTTCACTCCACGTGACGGATGCAGCTTCCCAGCTCAATGTCAGAGGGTTGACGTTCGTTTTGGTGACTGCAAACGTGTTTGTGTGTGTGCGTGTGCACACAGTGTGTTTGTATCCATGTTTGTTTACAGGATGTCTTCAGGGTGCTTTTATATGTGTTTGAGCTGGGAGGGAGAGAAAGTGGTTGAGAACTAATCTCGATATCTCCATCTCTGAATGTGGAGGGAACATTTTCATCATGCTTCTGCTTTGTCAGCGTCCTTGTTATCTGCACAACCTGAATCTGTGACTTGCAGACTGCAGAAGCATCCTCATATTATATGTGCGTAGCTTAGTGCCACGGCTACATAAGGAACAACTCTTTTTTTTTAAAGATTTGTAAACGTGCGGACAGTTATTCGATAAATCTGCTGAAATCGCAGATCACGGAGCTAAATGTTACTGAACAGTATCAGGGTGTGCTGGTTCTTATCTCTTATCACCCTCACCATAATGGAGATAATTAATGGAGAAAATAATGTACTGTAGCAACTCCTGAAAAACACAAATTTGAAATGACTCTATAATTGTAATACAATGTGGCCAGTCAGTGAATTAAGCTGTGTTGCCTGTATGGCTGAATTCATGCAAGGGCACTGGATTTTGTTCTGAATAAAGCAGAGAGCAGATTCACTCTGGCTTACTGGAGCTTATCTTCAGATGGCCTTGAACAGAAAGCCTGTGTTTTTGAACATTTCGAGACAAAAGCAGATGATTTTCTTTGTGCGCATAATGACAGGCTGACATTGTTAACGCATGCTGTCAATCATCTCACATGAGTGCATGCTCAGACACACACTCTTAAGAACACACCCACTATAACCCTACTGCATATCTAAATATATGTTTGTGCACAAACTATTTTCAGATACACAGCTGAGAATATATCAGCGCATAACAGAAATGCTGCAGTAATTATCATCGACCTGAGCAAAGTAATCGGTTTGGTTTTCTTCCAAATTCCTTTAAGCGTCAATTTTGAAGGAGAGTATAATTGCATCATAACACAGAAGAAGACCATTTTCTTTTTTTTAAAGACTCAAATCACAGGTGTAAAGAAACTAATTTGCCACAGCCAAGCAATTCGCTTTAGAATAGCTGTGAAACCATCTATATTTGTTTTTATTTTGCAGCCAACATAGAGCAATGAACTGTGACTGACTCTTCTCAGCAAAGAGCTTTGTTAAAGAGTTTGGTGAAAGTGCACTTCTGAAAGGAATTTTCTTGCCCCGACCCTGAGAATCTATTTGAAAACATTTGCTAACAAACCAGAGCTTCTGTTTTAAAAACTATCTCTAGCCTGTTAAGGGTTAGCTGGAAAAGCAAAGAAATTGTCCGTGCAGGATGCATACTAATTAAACATAACTTAAACAACAAACATAATCTAAGGGTTATTTGTGTCTGTATGCGTTATAGTCTGTCTTTTATAATACATTAAAACCACCACACTAAGCAAAGAGCACCAAGGTGACTCAGGCTGGCTATGGGATGGCAGTGCCTTGAATACAGTAGAGAAACAATACTCATCATATGCCTCTGCATGCCTCTTCACATTCAATATTTTAATGATGCCACAATTTCACCTGCATCTGCATCTTTTGAAAAATGGTAATATATTGTACAAGTATGGTTTATCTATAATGGTCCAACTGTAAACCAGATATATTTGGCTCTATAGAAAACCCCTTTTGACAAGAAAGGGCGTTGAAAGTTTTCATGGTGAATTATTTTAGCTGGCACTTTGCCATCTGTTAAGGTTAAGTGAACTGAAATCTCTTATCTCATTCACTTCTCATGTACCTTTGCCCCACCGCTCACCCACCCACCCCCTGGTAAACCCACTCTGGGAATCAAGCAGTCTCCGCAGAGAACTGGGAGTCAGAGTGTGGCTGCCTTTGCTCCATCACCACACAAAGTAAAAGTACTGTAGTACTTGTTGTTTCTATAGCAACAGTTCCCACTCATGTCTTCGGGGTACCGTGCAATGCGGAGAGTGATGGAGAGCTGCAATCTCTGAGGATAAATCAACGGTCAACAAATATATATATATATATATATATATATATATATATATATATATATATATATATGCCTTTATTTGTCAGTATGCCAATAATTCCAAGTAATGTTATCCACAAAATGTGAATCCTTTTGAATTTGAAAGGCCTCTGAAACAACATTAATTGTTATCCTTAAACTCAGGATACTCATATGAATAAGCAAGCCAATGAGTTATGTTAGACTGACCTGAATTGAAAGAGCATTGGTTCTCAAGAGTCAAGTTAATATTAATTGGAACCGACGTGCAAACATTAGTTTCTAAGAAACCATTCACTGCATCTGCTGTGGAGGTGTACGCGTCCTTGGCTGTTTCTTAAGCCATCTTCAAGAGCTCTCTTTTATTCCTTCTCTCTCGCAGGTGTTGATGAGTGACAGAGGTGATGTGATGGCAGAACCAGCAGGCAGGACAGAAGCGAGCAGACGGTCTGCTGCACACTGAACCAACTGGATGCAACACGTTAGAGCCTAGAACAGGTAGGAGGGGATTGCTAGATTTTTACTTTTAGAGTTTTGGAAAGTCTGAAAAGAAAAGAAAAGAAAAAATTCTCAAAGCCTTTATACAACCGTTTAAGCTTTCAAGACCTTGGACACAGTCTTTAAAGTCCATTATCTTTCAAGCATATTTTGAATAAAAACTTTAATTTTATTCATCCCGCCATGTTTTACTGTATGTATGGCTATGACTGTTTGAAAGAAGAAGATGACGGAATAATAATACAATTCTTGCAATCATTTTAATGCGCTAAAATGCTGACTGACTGATTAAATTCCATTCCAGATTCTGAATAGTAAGATGACCAACAAAAACAAATACACAGCAGTCAAAAAAAAAAGAATGAACTGATAATGATTTGTCGTCTTCTGAAAATAATTGAAAATGTCCCTAATCTCCTGTTATGTCTAATGCACAACTCCCTGTCTATTCTGCTTGCAGAATGGATTTCCCCAATTGCACTGAAGGGGTGTTTGCCACAAACGGGAGTGGTAATGACTCACTGGAGACCACTAAACTCCCTCCCAGTAAGATCCTGCTTACAATGACCCTGTCTGTGCTGGCTATCCTCACTACATTCTTCAACTGCCTGGTGATTACAGCTATCGCAGTCACGCGCAAGTTGCACCACCCGGCCAACTACCTCATCTGCTCATTAGCAGCGACTGACCTGCTGGTGGCTGTGCTGGTCATGCCCTTCAGTATTATGTACATCCAGAAAGAGACCTGGCTCATGGGTCAGGTGGTGTGTACCATCTGGTTAAGTGTCGATATCACCTGTTGTACTTGCTCCATCCTGCACCTTGCTGCAATCGCCATCGACCGGTACAGAGCCATTACTGATGCGGTGGAGTACTCTCGCAAACGCACGGGGGCCAGGGCTGGGGCGATGGTGGCGGTGGTATGGTTCTTGTCCATCCTCATCTCACTTCCTCCTCTAATCTGGCGCCACTTTAGTGGGGATTCAGAGCAGGAAGACCAGTGCATCATGATGCATCATCACATGGCCTTCACCCTGTACTCCACCCTCGGAGCGTTCTACATCCCCCTGATGCTCATCCTCATCCTCTACTACAAAATCTACCGGGCTGCTCAGACCCTGTATATGCGCAGGGAAGCCAGCCGGGCCAGCCGTCACTCATGTATGACCAATGGGAGCATGATCCCGTCATCCTACCCTGCTGGAGAAGGTGCCGACGATGGTGGACCTCAAAGTCCCCCGCCCATAAGTCCACAAGAAAAGTCTTTCTCTGAACCCTCAACTGAGGAACCTCCACGTGAACGGGTGCGTGTATCGGCAAAGGCATTCAAGTGCAAGCCGCGCCGGAATGAGTCACGCAGTGAGTCCCGTAGTGAGTCCCGTAGTGAGTCACGCAAGAGTCAGTTTTACCAAGGACCACGGATCTCGGGCTCACGGGAGCGCAAAGCGGCATCAATGTTGGGGTTAATAATAGGGGCCTTTGTCATCTGTTGGTTGCCATTTTTTGTCAAGGAAGTGATTGTCAACACCTGCAGTTCTTGCAGTACCTCGATGGAGATGGCTGACTTTCTGACATGGTTGGGGTACCTCAACTCGCTAATCAACCCCCTCATCTACACCATCTTTAATGAAGACTTCAAAAAAGCTTTCCAAAGACTCGTTAGGTGCAGTCATTACCTCTGATGGTTCAATTCATACCCGTAAGCCACCACATGTGCACATGTAACCAGGAGGGGACAAACTAAAGGCACCGACTGAATGCTGATTCAATGTCTCTGAGAGACAATAATGATCGACAACCATTTCCAGCTGCTCCACCAGGCACAGCAAAGTTCCACATTGAAACCCAAGTCCTGCTATTAATATAACAGCCTGAGATTCCCTTGATGTTAATTGGTGCGTTTGAAAGGACACTGACATGTTAATTTTTAGAAAATGGTCCATTGCTGACCTTTTTAAGGCCTGGGTTCAGAACATAACTTAGCCCCATTAAAGGGCCTTGAAACAACTGACCATTAAGGCTTTTCCATCTAATGACCTCCCTTCTATCTATTCCAAGTTGCTGGCTAACATGTGTAAAATACCACATCATACCAAGTTGTGATTTCCTTCGGCCATGGCATTGTCGACGGTGACTTTTATCTGACTGACTGATTGTTAACAGAAATTGTTGTTGAATGTGACAAGTGTTCAGCAAAACCCTCCAACGAATATGAATTATATATCTGTAGATTGTTAAAGCTTTCTGTCAGGTAATGGCAATGATACTGGCGTAATCCAAATCAGAAAGTGCAACGTTATTGACTGCCTTTCATAAATTCCACAGTGATGAACTTAACTTATCATGTTTTAAATGTTTAGTATTAACAGCTAAGAATTGCTTTGATGTGAATAACAAATTGTATGATCTAAGACCAAATCATATCACTAATAACACATTCTGAATCATAGGACAACATATAAAAATGGAGCCTGTGTCAACTTTCAGTATAAAAGGTTAAGTTTTGGAGAGGCCTTAAGGTATTACATGTTCTATAAGACACTACGACTGTAATTGATGTTTTACAGAACCTTTATGTTTACTTTAAGTTATTTCTTGGGGTATTCAGTCATATGTCCTGGAGCCATTAAACACTCCACCCCACCTGACTCCCACGCCATAGCCATCACTAGGTCAATGAATTTGAGAACCACCAGTGCAGAAATCCTCATTACATGAATCCCACTCAAGTACATGGACTATAACTGCTATTTATTTACTGCCTAAAACAGGGTACACGATATGTTGATGGAAATATTGTGGATGAGTCATGCGTGAGGGTGTACTGTATGCCAGAGAGATCAAGTCTGTCATACATGGACATACTGTACATTTGACAGTATGACCAGTATTTGTATACTGTTTCTGTCTTTATCTCTCCCTGTTTCAATAATCAATAATAAACAGCCCACATATGAATGATGTTCCCCTTTTCTTCTCTGAGTTATCATTTATCATCATTTTCTAAGTAAAGATGTGGTACGTGAGTACTGTGAGTAGAGTGTGTGTATGGAGAGAATGATAGCAGGAATAACATAATTGACAACTCACTGAATAAGCTTTACTTGTAAATGAATGTTGATAGGATGAACTGCAATACCACATTTCAGTCTGCCGACTGTTACATATTTGAAGATATTTTCCATATTCTGATATGATTGCGCCCCCTTGTGGCTGTCAAATAAGCTGCGGTCTTTCCAGTTGGCTGTGATGCACTGCATCGCTGTCTTTCACAGATTTAACCTATGGCTTCGACACAGAGATCATGAACCTGGGAATATTGAATTGTTCAATTGGCCTCATCAATCAAACAAATGGAAGTAATGAAATAAAAAAAAATCTGATCCTAATCTGATTACTGTAAAAGTACTTTCACAGATAAAATGTATAAGAATTAGATGTCAAACATGTGTCATCACATGAATAAAAATGAACTCAAGTTTGCGATTAACGATGCAATGTCCAGATGTTAAACGTAGGGTAATTTATTCTTAACAATTAACAGTGAAAAGAAATTGGATTTTCAGCCAGGACTGAAGAGGCACATGCGTCTCCAGAGCCGCCTGTTGCCGACCCCTGGTCTGGTTTCTAAGACTGTTTGTTGTGCCACAAAAGTCCAAATATAATTCACAGTTTTCGCTCAAGATTACATGTCAGGCTTAAATCTTTATGTAATTCTGTCATTGGCTCATTTGTAAAAAAAAAATAAAAAAAACTATTACTTTAATCAGTTTTTTAATCTTTAATAAACATTGAAAATGGCTGTTTGTTTCCTGTCTATTGTTAATAAACCTAAACCGTAAATATTATTACTGTAATAATGGGGTTGCCAGGTTGGTTGTATTTCCTCGCGGGGGATACGAGGACGCTACCTTTCAAACCTGGCAACTTTGAGTATGCGCTGCATACAGTAGACAGTATGGCGGACAGCGAAAGTGATTTGGAAACAGACGGACTTGAATTGGCCCTGGACACGTTGTGCGACAGACACTGCAGCCACGCGTCGTCTCTGAAAAGCAAAGGATACTGCTCTGAGTTCTGTGAGGTAATGCGCGTCTCTATTTGGTCAAATGGTCTCCACGGTCGGTATCTGTTTGTTGCTAACGCTGCTAGCTTTGCTAGCTAACGTCAGTCCCCAGACTAGGTCGCGTTATGTTTGGCGTCATTGTGAAGCTAAGACTGTGGTATAGCCCCGGCGTAGACACACCATGCATGGTTAATACAACGAAGAGAGATATACACTGTACTTCTGGCGAGGTAACTTGATGTAGAAGGCCACCTTAATTCCTCGAAACAGGCCTATCCGATATGTGATTTAGCTTGGCTTGTTAGCTTTGTAGCTAACGTTAACTTAAGGCAGTAAAGTTAAGCGTATTAACGGCATGAAGTCATCATAGGTCTACTAACAAGCTGTATTCGGCCAAAAATACTGGTTACAACTTTGTTTTAACTTTTAAGGAAAACACTGTTCCATCCAGCTCAGGCAACTTAACGCTAAATAATATAATTAATAGTCTCGCACAGACAGAGCAGTCGCCACAGTAAGAGCTAACGTTAGCTAGTTAACGTAGGAGCTAACGTGAAATACCAAAACAATCTAATTCGCGTTACAAAATCCCCAATGGGAAACTTAATTACCAACAATCACGTAACGTTATCAGCAGGTTTGTTTAACACACATAACTAGTTAAGTTAGCCAGCGTTGATTACAAGGCGAACTTATTGTCAGCTACACGACTCTAAACTCATTGTACGTGCTGCTGTTAAAGTCTTGCATCAGTGTGATATCAGCCTTGTTTATAAGGTATAACTTAAGCCAGTATTCCATTTAACTTACCACACTATCCACGATCAATGTTTGTCCCACCTTTCCTCGAGATGTGGGAGTTAAAGCATGGGAACTGAACTGTAAAACATTAAAATATATCACAGATATGCAGTTTAACCTAGCACTCTTTACGTATTTGTTTCAGACAGTGTTTTGTAAATGGTAGTTTGTGTCATGTTTTTTAATAGGCTACCTGTACTGCCTCGATAAGGAGACAGTATTGAACTATTGTCTTTTAACACCACGATTCATCCAGTAAAGTTAACATTTTATAGATTTCTATTGTTTTTAGGTAGGTTCAGTTTATGCACGCTGCATACAAATGTGCCGAAAATACTTTAAAGTTGTATGCCATGACATGATATTACACATTCGACTGACATGACCATTATTGTCAACACACAATTTGCCTACACTGAAAACCCCTTCCCCTCTGTAGTAACGTTAACATCCGGATGTGATATTTTCAAGTACATTGAAACAAACTATGACTGAATGTGCTGAATATTTAACTGATTAGTTAAAAAATAATAACTGTCGTGATCAATTTAAATGTATTTCATCTTTCTACATTTCTGTGTTCCTTCTGCACAGTTGGTTGAGGAGTACACAGGGCAATGGCAAGTTCCTCTCCCTCAGCTGAAGGTGCTGCGGACTGCACTCTGCAGTTTCACCAAAGCCACTGCTGCCTTCCCTGATGACTGTCAGCACATCCATTATGTTCTCAGCAGTATGGCCTTGTAAGTAGTTTGTGCCTTGTCAACTAATATTTATGTTCTATATGTTAAACCGGCGGCTAGCAGCTAACCATCCTCACAATGCATACAGTTCTAACCTGGGGGGGAGCTTTACGCTTCCACACTGACAAAGTGGGTTTTGATTGAGTGCAGTGACTCGCATTTACTAACAAGCACACATGTAAACAAAGCACAGAAAATGTACACTGACAACACATAAACGCAGACTTCATTCTCTTCTCAGGATGCCATCAATCAACTATATTTTTTAATATCGGGATTAGTATTGTCAATGCTCTGAATTTCCAATTTTGCACATTTTAATGAACAGGCATACTGAACCTATTAGTCTTTCAGTAACTGTTAGCAGAAAACGAATGAATGGTTAAAAGTGTAACATAATAGCTTGTTCTTTTGTAGACATTGTTTGTTAATGTTTAGAGGGGCAACCATTGTAGGTACAGTACATTGTGCCACAGCATTGTCCCCAACTGATGTTAGTAGAGCTACAGTTAAAAAACGTTTTGCATGGATTAGCTTCTAAGTATAGCTCATTATTACTCTTTGACAGTAGCACTTGTATAGAAGAGGATTTCGAAGGGTTTGATGAGCTGATTTTTTGGATTAAGATATTGTCTCACTGTGAAATGTTTTTTTGTCAAACGAATGTTCCTTTATTGTCTTGCAGGAGTTTCTTTGAACTGATGCTGTTTTTCAGCAAAGAAGAATTTGTGGAAGAGCCTTTAAAAGACATTCTTGATTCCTTTCAGGTGACAAAAACTGACACACCGTTTCAATCCCCAATTTTCTTATTCACACTTTCATTACACCCAGCTGCCATATTAGTAAATGAGTGAGTGTTTTCCTAAAAGTTACCAGCCAGTGTGACCCCAATGTTTTATCAAAATAACAACTGCTTGTGTGTTTTCTACTGCTACTATATTCATATATAATTGAGTGATTTAGTATTTAATTCTGAACCAACATATCTTTAAAAGTCGATGTTGTGATTGGTCATCTTACGAAAAAAAGTTGATTGTTCTTCAAGAGAGAAAAAAATGTACGTTAACCCGTTTTTTTACTGCTCTTTGCAGGAGTGCCACTCTCAGCTCCTGAGGCACCGGAACATCTACCTTCAACATGTGAAGCTGATTATCAAAGCAGGAGGCCCATGGGAGAATCTAGTGCTGCAAGGAATCCTGAAAGAGGGGGACTTGCCATTAAAAGAAGGTATGCTCATGGCCATACTTCATTGTCAATTGGTTCACCCCACTCTTATGACTAGACTTGCTATTAATAAGACGATGAAGTTGTGTCAACAACCAACGTAATCAGTTTAACAGAAAGGGAGAAGAGGAGAGGTGAGTACACATAGCTTTTTGGAGCAGCAGTACTGATTGATGACAAATTGTATCATAGACTTGCCTTCCTGTCTATCACTTATCACTCTCATACCGTCAATCCACACACTAAGGGAGTTCAGCTGCTGCTGTTTTTTATGGACTTGTTCAACAGAATTTGTCCTGCAGGCTGTCTAGGCGACCATGGCCAAAAGGCATGCGTCATTAACAGTATTTGGTCAAATCTACAGTCACCTTTAATGCAATGTCCAATTCCTCCTAAAAATGTATTGTAATTTCAAAATATTTCATCAAAACTAGTAGCTGATCAAACCCTTCACCATCATATCATAGAATAACAAAACTGAAGGGCCAGTAAATAATTGTAATGACCTCAATATTGGTGGTGTTATTTGTCATTACCCTAGCCAACACCTGTATGTAAAAACCTGTATATCATATATATGTTAACTTATGTAATTCCCTCCCATGCAGTTGAGGACTACTTAAGCTCAGAGTTGCCAGTATTCTTTGAGCTGCGGATTCGCTATCTGCAAGCCTGTGAACGAATGCAAGAGGCAATGGCCCTGGCTAAAAGCTGCCTGGAGAATCGCGAGGCTGGAAAGCATCTGTACTTCCATCAGGCCTACCTGACCTGCCTCTACAAGGCCTCACTGCATGAACACCTTCACAAGGAGGTAAGAGACACACGGTGGCAAAGGATGTGAGGCATTATGGGGCTTTTTGTAGATAAATATGTTTTCCCCTAACGATGTCACAGTACTAATCATCAAATTATTCTAATTATTAACCATTAAAACATGACTCATTATTAAGATGCTGTATTTAAATACAACTGCAATTGATCTGCTGTATGATTTTAGGTGAATGGAAGATATAATGAGCACCCAATTGAACAGATGATTCTTTTATTCCTACTTGTTGATTCTAATGCATTTTGGTTTATTTAATATTTGGTGTATTTGTTTATGCATGTATGCATGTGCCTCTTCATATCTTCCTCCACAGATGGCAGAGATAGATGGCCGTGATGCAGTGGAGATCATCTGCAACACAGAGAGCGTTGAAAAAGATGAGCTTTTGTTGTCGCTGTGTAAAGCTTTCCTTACCCAGCAGCTACACAATGGAGACATGTACTACATCTGGTAAGAATGACCTTCAAACATGTACGTCACACTGATACTACATTGGATTGTCCCCCTCAGTGTTCATAGCTGATGGTACTTTCAGGTTACGTAATTCACCCAGTGTTCGCACAATATGTGTGTGATAAATTGTGTAGTAAGGGGAGCTGTTGTCAAGATATGCAGTTTTATATTTTTTATTTAGTTTCGTACCCCCTCTGTTAACTTAGGAATAAGAACATTGTTGTTTAGTCAAAACATATAACTGACGTCTTTAGCTTGTTTTCCGCGGCCTCTTGCAGGGACCTGGTGTTCATCTGGAGCAGGTTGCATCTCAGGGCCCATCCCTCCAGACATGGTTTCCGGGCCGAGTGCTTGCAGTTGGCTTCTTCTGCAACGAACGTCAGAGCCATCTTCCCCTTCATCAAACTGGTCACCACAGAGGTGCGACCGACGTCACAGCATCTCCTTTTTTCATGTTGTGTTTCTCAGAATAAATTATGTATTTAGCACAAAGTTTGAAGCTTGCGTCTGAAATCTGTGAAGAAAGTGGCAAGGAAGATCAGAGGAAAACACCCTTTACACTGCTGGAAATACACAGCTTCCATTTTTTTTCATCTTGAACCTCTAATATGATTCTCCCATCTACCATTTGACCTTGTTTTAATCACTTTTTTGTTTTTGGACAGCTGGGGGTTGAAGGAGTCCAGGTCTGCGTGGAGCTTTGTGCCAGGGCCTTGCAGCTGGGTGAAGTGCAGGCGGACAGCGTAACCCGGTCCCTTGTCTGCAAGACCATCGCCTTCCTGCTACCTCACGACCTGGAGATCTGTCGAGCGTGTGCGCTGCTGGTCTTCTGCCAGGAACGCACCCTGGAAGCTTACCGAACTGTCTGCCTGCTTTACATGCATCCTGACCAGGAGCCGCATCCCCAAAACAGCCCTGTCCGGACCAACGTTCGCTTCCATATTTTGCAGGTCGGAGGTGGTGGAGAGGGAAATATGTTATCTGATGTAATTATAGATTGGATGTAATAGCATTATGATTTATGCCTAAGATTTGTATATCTTTGTTTTCCAGATGCTCAAGGAGCGCCTGTGTTTTGACCCCGAGTTTTGGAACCTCTTGACCCTCAGGACCCACTGCTTGGAGTTGATGAGTGACAAGGTTATGAAGGCTGCTGTTCTCAGTGATCTTAAGGAGGAGGAAGAGAAGGAATCCAGTGAAGAGCTGTTAATAAATATGTGTGTAAATGACTCATGCTCTCACGGTTTCAATTCCTGCCAGTGCACTGTGGATGGAGAGACCGAAAAGTGGGTTGCCCCACCAAATAATGCTCTTCGGAAGAGGACGAAATGGCGGAAACGCCTTCGAAGGAGAACCCGATCTAAATCTGACGATGAGGCTGACCGTGGGGATGATCCAGAGTTCAAATACAATCTCAAATCCACCTCTTATGACAATAAGCCGGTGTATTCACTAAGACGCATTCACGCTAACATTGAAAATTCTGCTATTGTAAAAGCCCCCCTGAACCGCAAGAGAGAATACTTGTCGAGGTGTGTGAAGAGCCATATTTTGAAAAGGAAGGGTCGGAATAAAGGATGTTTGCAGGGTCTTCCGAGGCTGGAGCAGGTGCAGACCGTTCAAGAGAAGAAGGCCAAAGTTCACGAGAAGAAGGTCAAAGGGAAAGGGGAAAAACGTGGACGGAAGCCGTCACAGAAACTGGAACTCTCCTTCCCTGATAATCAGATCTCCCTCACTGAGGAAGAGTCTGGTTTTGAGGAGATAACTGACACAGAAGACAGAGAGTTGGATATGCCTCACCTGGAGAATGAATTTGAACAAAAGAGTGAACAGAAAGAGAATCAATTCGAGCAGATGGATAACCTTGAGAGGGAAAATGAACTTGAGAAACATCCCGACTTGATCTCTAGTAGCAATCTCAATGAACAAACCCAAAGGGAATCTCCAGCACAGTTTTGTGAAGGTCTTCCTGACGAGCCTCAAGCTGCTGTTCCTTCTGTTGACGCTGATCCTGAGCTTGATGGTCCACTCTTGACATTATTGGATTGTCCAATAGAGCTACACAGCTACTCTCTCAAATCCAAAAAGCCTGATCAGGATAAACTGCAACCTCCAGAATCCTCGGCACAAGATGAGTTGAATGGCGACACACGACAGGAGCCCCAACCCACAGTGGAACCAGACATGCCAAACACAGAGGTCAGTGGTTTTTCTGTAATTACCTCCCAGGAATTTGATAATGAAGGTTCATAATTGTCACATGTTTTCCAAATGAATGAATCTTTATCTTGTCTTACTTGCTGGATGTATTTTGCTTTGAATACTACTGCAGTGGAATCCTTGTGTAAATGCAGGAGCAATACTTTGACATGCACTGACACTGCATATAAAAAAGGGAATATAAAGATATGGGAGGGTTCTATAGTCTTTTTTTGCATTGTATTTGATATTCTGCTAACTCTTTATGTTGAACTTGTAGCACTTATTTCAGTGGTTTGTTGTCTTTTCTCCAGATGAAAGCCAAGAGAACGTGGAAGGACAAAATACTCCGCACTCAACAATATGCCCACTTGACTCACCACTGCAACTTCTGCCACAAAGACTATAAAGGCTTGAATGTTATGAGGCATGCTCTCTCGCACCTTAAGAGGAGGAAACTAAAATGTATACTCTGTGGAAAACGCTTTAAACAGCTCCCCTTTGCCAAAAAGCATATTCTGGACCACATTGATGAAATGTCCAAGCAGAAACCCCCTGATAAGCAGCCATGCACTGAGGACATTCCAGCTGCTAATGGAATAGTAGACAATGTGAAAAATACGAGTCAGCCTCCGAATGAAAATCCGACTTCCATTTCCGTTGAGAAACCCTCTGAACAGAAAACTGTAGGCAAAACCAAAATGTCAAGTCTCAAGAGGGAAGATCGAATCATCAGGAACCTGCGCACACTCATCAAAAAGACATCTGTGCTTCACAAAAAGTGCAAGAACCCCGATGCAAAAATATTCAAGCAGGTCGAATTCAAAGATGAGCAGGTAATCATTAAAGATGACACGGTGACTGTAAGAGATCCATCTGTGGTGGAAAAGGAGAAGCCAGCAGGAGAAAATGGCTACGGGGTGGACACGTATCACTTGTGCCCCTCTGAGTCCTGTGATAGAGTATTCATGAGGATTAGCACCACACTCACAAAGCACGCCATTAAATGCCATATCAACGAAGAGAAGGTGCTGGAGAAGACTTTTGTGTGGACCAAACACAAGTGCACCCTATGCCTCAGGTAAGAAGTTCACTATGTCAGGCAGCACACACGTCCTTATCCAGAGTTTAATGTATTTGCTTTATTGTTTAAAGTAGACAGGTGGGAGATTGGAAGGCTTGTACATTATAGCATCCATTTTATACATGTCTGGTGAAGATGACCATGTAATTGTGAGTTTACCAACTCTACAATTAGTGCCAGGGATAGTGGAAATAGACTTATGTTGTGAATCAATTAATAACGCATAGCTTTCCTCATGAGCAAGTGCATGTGGTGAAGGTAATGTTAAACATGGAGGATGATGAGGCACCAGTCGGGATTAAAGCACCTTCCTAGCTTTGATACAAGTAGTGCTAGAATTTTAAAGACTAACACAGCCATGTGTAAATAATCTTTATTGCAAGCTATGTTTTTGAAAGGTTGTTATTGGGCTGACTGTGCTTTCCTCCAACAGGCAGATACAGTTTCTCCAGCATTATAAGGACCACATGAAGCTCCACGATACTTCTCTCCAGCACTTCTGCTACCATCTGGAGTGCAACCAGCGCTTCTCGACACTGCAGGATTTAAAGGACCATATTAACACTCACCAGCCCTTCAGACCTCAATGTTCAGTCACAGACTGTGAGAAGCTGTTCTCAAGCTTTCAAGGTCTCTACGACCATGAATGGAGACACTACATCCCAGCACCTCAAAGGGAGGAACTAGATTTGGGACCCGGCAGACAGAAGATGCAAAGTCAAGAAGCGCCGTGGAAGCAGAGAGTGAAGGTTGAAGACACATGGCTTCAGAGTAAAAAAGGGCCAAGGGAAAGTCCGGTCCTTTATCACGCAGAGGCCTCTAATCTTGAGGGTTTCAGAGAAATGAATAAAACTGAAGTCCAGCCCGGCAGAGGCATTGTCCCAGACAGTAATCAAGACCCGTCTAAACCTCCTAATTGTTCAGAGAACACAGTCGGTCATGAGCCCACAAACGACTGCAAAGCCGCCGTCAATGGACATCAGAAAGAGACGGGACACAAATTGTTAGAGGGAAAGACTCCAAGTAAGAGCTCTCAAAAAAGAACGCCCATCGAGCGGGACGCCTTGAATGTCCGAGAACTTGTGGATTTGTCCACTTTAACCGAGCACAAAACCTTCAAACCTGAAGATCCCGCATATGCAACGTTTGTCAAGGCTCCCTTCATCCGGCCGCCACCCTCCACCTACCTGGATGAATCTCGGCTCTCGATGCGCAAGAGGAGGTCCAATGAGGAGGATGCGCCGAGGAAAAATATTTACTCGAGTAATAAGAAAAATAAGGAGCTTCTTCCAGACAAGCAGCGGCAGGTGGATAACGTGACCTCTGGGCAGAAGATCAGGCATCGCTGTGACAAATGTCTTTCCTCTTTCAGCAGCATAGAAGAATTACAGAAACACCAAGCCCTTAACACCTGCTCATCACTCTTTGGCTTCGATTCAGATGATGAAAGTGAGTCTACTCGATGCGCTGATTATAAAGTGTATCGAGCCACTATTTTAATGGATATTTCTAACCTACTTTACCACTGGATAATCTATTTGTTTTGTCTTTCCTTTCTTAGGTTAGTGGTGAGAGGAGCTGTACTCTGCCACCCGGCACAGGGCAAGCATTTTAGATAAAGCAACACTGGAACCTGTTCCTTATTCTCACTACCGTAACTAGTACAATACCGTACTGAATACCAGTTTGTAAACAATGCGGAAATATGTGCCAAAAAGTTGAATTCTCTCCCAATTAAATGGAAACCTTTTTTTTGGGGGATAAAACTAAAACTTTCCTCAAAACATCATCAGTGCACGCTTTGTTTTGAAGGCCAAACAAATACAAATCTGTGATGAATATATATTCTCTTCATGTGTGATGAATCAGTACTTATTTGCCTTGTCAAACAATATTGGTTATAAAGGAACACATTAGTTTTTTATGGCCCAAGACGACCTCCGGAGACCGTTGTCCGTGTACAAATGCTCTGTTACCTTAAGATAAGTTGTCATCACAGTATTCCTTTTTTAGACCACAGACGGACACTTTTTTTGAATGACACAAACATTGGCTGGAGTCACCATACCTCGGTTAAGTTATAGTAACCCATGTTATATGTGGCTGAAATAAATATTTGTATTTATTTTTCAGTTTGACTTATTGACACTGATATGTTTTGAGTGAAATATTTGTTGCATCTATTGGAAGCCTTTTATTTGTAGGATTATAGACCAAAAGTTCCCCAAATTTCTTTCATGGGCAACAATTTATTGTACCATCTTGATCATGTATTTTGGTGGAGAATGGGTTGGCTTTTCTTTTTGGCTTTGAATAGTTTTTCTCTCATGCTTTGCTGGAAACATCTGGTGGCAGAGGGTGTCCTATCGTAGTCCCATCAGGACTTCTTGAACATCTGGCGTTCCCACCTGTGGTGTTCAACATTATGCCAAATGGCTCCAATTTTGTCGTTTACATTCAGTGTATCGAAAAAAGTCCTTGCAACTGTATGAAAAACTGTGAGAAATCATTTTGATTGATTGAAAGCTGAGCTCAATGTGTGTTGCCTTCTCTGTTTAGCATGTTTGTTAAAATATTGTCGTCTTCCTAATGAATTATACACAGCCCTGAGTTCTGGTCTTTGTTGAGAGGATGTATACAAAGTTGAAATGACAGTAGCAGTAGCTACGTGGTGGAGTCTTCTCTCCACGTCTCTATTGTTAAAATGTATTATTCTAAATAAACCCTCTGAACCGTTATCTCATACAGCAGGTTTTCTAACCGTGAGATGTGGGCTGCTGATTGGCTTTGTTTACTCGTTGTCTGCTCTTGGTGTGACAACAGGAATCACTTAAGCCGTCACCAAATTGTCTGAAAACATATGCATCTGCTTTCATACTGCAACACTATTCTCTTCAGTATGATTCCCCATTGCATTTGTGCCATAACTAAATCAGTGTTGATTATAGGTAAAGATAAACATTAAATCTGTCAGATATTGCCAGTTTGCTCCAAGTTTTCTTTTTACCTCCACAGCCATGTCTGTCGATATGTAGAATATTTCACATTGGTTATGTGTATACTCTTGAGATGGTTGATCTGTTTAATAACTTTTTTATGTAATGTTTTTACGGGACTGCACACTTAAACCTGCTTATTTATATGTACAAATGTTAATATATTGGATTTGTAAAGGTATTGATTCCCTATCTATTTTTTCTTAAAGAAAGTGATTGAATTGTTTTGAATAAACAAATTAAACTCAAAGTCTGTCCTTACCAATGATACTTATGGTTTTGGTTAATATGTGTTG
Organism: Cyclopterus lumpus; assembly: GCF_009769545.1. Classification (NCBI taxonomy): domain Eukaryota; kingdom Metazoa; phylum Chordata; class Actinopteri; order Perciformes; family Cyclopteridae; genus Cyclopterus; species Cyclopterus lumpus. Next base: position 14,449,274 of record NC_046986.1, read on the forward strand.
CATATTATTCATGTGGATCAACCAGAGTTTAGTTTTTCCTCTGTTACATGCAATAAGATGGAGTAAAAGAGACAAAGTGAGACAAATGTATTTTATTTTTTTAGTTCAGCATTGCATATTTACCATTCATAAACATATTGCTTTATTGTTAACCCCAAGGAATGAGGAACATAGATTATATTAGAATTTAAAAAACATTTTGCATCACATGTTCCTGATACATGAGGTAATTTTGAAGAAGTACATGGATTATCAATATAGGTAAACAAAAACCTTTTTTTCCGTCCACTCAAAGTGCAGTGAAGCCAACGGTGCACTTTTACTGTCTTTAGTCGAGTTGATGTTTTAAATCTATTGCACACATTTATTCCGATATCAGGGTCTAACTGACACTTAATGGTCTAATTGGGAGGATGAGTGTTGAGGTCCAAGTATTCCTTCTGGCTGAGCTTAGAGGCTACTGCTACAGGCCGCCATTTAAAATTGGAGACTTTTCTCATATCTTGTGCAGCAAATGCTTTCCAGTTTTAAGACGTGCTTATCTCACCTTGTGATTGGGTGCAGCTCAAGGACAAAGAAACCAACAGTTATAGTAATGTGCATGACTGTCTTTAAAAGATTATGGACTGTGCAGACTGCATCATACAGTGCATTGATGACATCAAGCCACTCAGTATTGTTTCTACTCTCATTTACTTTGGACCTGAGATAAGAAAATTCTTGAATTATGGAAACCAAGGCGGCATAAGAAAGGGTTCGTCCGAGCCACACCCTCCTTAGTCATATACAGTGGCCGTCACACTGGAGGATTTGTGTTAAAAAGGAAGTCTAACAAACTTAAGGCTAGGTAATATGGAAACATTATTTAGTTGAATCTCAATGACGGAAAAAAAAGGTCTTAACTCGACACACCCCAAAAAAACTGCAAACTAATCAACACAATTTGATATACTCATGACTACTGAAGAAAAGACAGACAGAATTGATTTCAGTTTCCTGACCAACAGTGAACATTTCACAAATATGTCTCAACAGCATTAACATTTGGTGATAAACATGCAAAGTATCAGGGATGTAGAATTAAATAAATACAAAAAACTGTTGATGATTAAAAATATTTCCTATATCTTTTACAAAAACATCAGTAGCTCTTTTCCAATTTCAAATGGAAGACCTGGATCCAAAAGAGGGGTGAACAACCATGTATGTTCACACGAAGGAGGGAAGAAATAAGTTAGGAATCAAAACGAACAAAACAATCTGCGTTCAAAACAAGAACGAGTTTGAGACGAGCCACCGCACCTCAATACAGTTCCAGTCCAATCTGCGGCTATCGATTTGGAGGATGAGTGACAGTAGCAGCACCTAACAGCATTGTGTCTGTCCAATGGAAAATAGCTCGACACCTGGGTCAGAGAAGGAACTTAATCATACATTTATTTAACAATCTTTTAAAATTAGACTTTTCAGAGCCACAAGAAAAGTTGTGTTTTAATTTGAGTATTTACCGTCCAGGTCTTTGGATGATACACTAATGTGCCATTTCCATTAAGCTTTAAAACGGAACAGCTATTACTTTCTTTCCCTCTAGAAAACAAAATCTGCTTGTTTACATCCGCAGATTAGAATGACGGACTCGCTTCCGCAGCCCGTAAACACGAATGAGCACGTTTGGAAGTGCAAAGGGTTTCGAAATGGCTCGTCGAGGCAGCGTTTGCACGTTCTGCTGTTTAAAAGCTGCGCGTAAAACAGCCCAACGAACATTGGATTGGACCAGGAAGATCGCGATAATCCAGGACCCCTGAGTTGTTGACATAGTGGTTGAAGATTAGGACTGGAGATCACGGAAGCCATGGTGGTGATTGTTGTTAAAATTATTAAAAAGAATGCCGTCCGTTAGCTCTGTGTTAATTTTTATTTAAATTTTTTTTTTTTTTTTCAATAACTTGGGAAATGTTCAGGCTTTGACATTTTACATGGGATTTTAATAACGGAAGTCAATAACATGCTTAATGTGCATCTCATCCCATTAGTTATGCTGCTGCAGGACCAAGTTCAGTGTGCAATTTCATTTCTGAAGGCTCTCTGCTGTTACTTCAAACTAGTAAAAGTTGCATGTACAACTTGTATACAACTTCCAAAACATAGGTAGGTGCTAACAGGAAGACCTTAAAGCTTGGATAAGCCTACAAGAGAAGTATATTTTGATGGTACAGTGCAAATGTGCCCCTCACCACTTGGATTTAAAGGGTTTCTTTTGTATAAAAAACATTTGCATGGTTGAGGACCAGAGGATTGACAAGCACATCATCAACCTGGTTTTTAGTGGATGCAGCGTAGAATGCAGACCGATGCAAAGAGACGTAGCATGGAGCTGGACGTGTGTGTGTGTGTGTGTGTGTGGATGCATGCATGTGTGTGTGTGTGTGTGTGTGTGTGTGTGCGTCCATGCTCAGTGGGAACTGTTGGTGCTCCAGTCGTAAGGGAGGAAGCTGACTTTGGTCTTCCCAGCAGACAGGACCCCCTCCAGGGTGGTCTTCTTCGGAGAGTCCCCCATGTGCTCCACCACCCACTTCAGCAGCTACAAGAGAGCAAAGGTGGAGGAGAAAACACACGGTGAGGTTCCAGGTTGGGTTGACGGTTATTTGAAGGAGATATTTGTATTTTTATACCACCATCCCTTTCCACCAGTGCGACAGTCATTTGTAAATCATGGATTGTGACATGAAGTGGATTTAGTCAAGTACTGGTCCTAATAAAGTATCTCAAAGTTTTTTTTCTTCCATTTCTGGATCATTTCTACTTTGTACCTTTTACTCCAATCATTTATTTGATAACTTCAGGTGCTAATCACTTTCCACAATACAAAATCTAAATCAAGAAATATATTATAATAGAGTATTATCGTTAAAGCTGTATATTAAGTAATAAAATCAACCCCGCATTTACCAGCTGCAACATTACGTCTGTGAATAAGACCACAACAGTGATTGGGGGTCAAAACTACCTTTTCATCTGTTCCTCCAAAGTCAGCTTTGTACCACTTGAATATCTGACTGAGTCGCACTTCTCTTTTCCCAGAATCCACCAAACAGGCGTCGTCGTTCTCCAAGAAGGCCTCAGCTGCTGTGCGGAGCTGGCCGTCAATGTCCTGATAGGGTTGAGTAGATCAAAAGGGATTTGGGACCATTTGATCTCCTAATATTTACCAGATAGGTTGTCGATACCCAATATACCCCGTAATCATTTAAAGAAAATCTCCTTACCTGTGGCGTGTACGTTTTAATTGGCGGGCAGCCCTTTGCGCCACAGTTCAAGGCAAAGTGAATGAGGGGCTCAGCATCTGGAAGGGCCACCTAGAGGACAACAAGGGAATTGGAATTCAACATTACATTACTTATTTTGCATAAAAGTGTCATCTGTGAATCAGTTACATGTTCAGCTGGGATTTAACAGCATGTGTGAATACTTGTAGTCGCGGGTCTGTTTTGGAGAAGGGCCTTAGAAGCTGTGCGACACCTTTTCTGTTCCCTCTCAGAACTCCATTCTCAATGTCCTGTAATGTGAACACTTCTCCTCCAATCAGGTAGCTCACATAGTTGAAGAACTTTAAACGGGACAGGAAACAAAAATGGTTTCAATGCAATGTCATCTGTTGCTGCTTAAGTACATGTGATACAACACAAAGTTAAATAAGGCCACTTAGTATAGATGCTTTATCTTTACATTGGAATCTGGATGTAAAATACTGTAAATCAGCACCAACAATGGTCATACTCGGCTTCAATATAGAAATATCATCTGAGCATTATTGTTTTCTTTACATACTTTTGCAGCACAAGTATTTCCAAACAAGTTTAATGGTTTTGTTAAAAGACACCTTTTCTGATAATGCACCACTGCTGACCATAAAGGAAGAGGCCAAGCAGTCGATGGGCTACAAGGGTTCAGGAAACTCTATTGGGACTCTGTGGAACGTGGTCAGGTATGGGGGTTAGTGCAGCCTACTCTGTATCTTTGCCACATGTTGGTGGGGGCCCCCAGGCGTAGGTACCCGTGGATGACCAAGGCATTGTAGATGTTGATGAAGAAGGCCAGTTTCTCCTCCCGACTCAGTGAGAGCAGCTCTACCCTCTGTAGCTGAATGGCTAGCTCACAGTAGCGCTCAAAGGAGGGGTTCACCGACATGGCCTTGTAGTCCACAGACTGTGGGAACGAGTACAACACAGACCCATTTAGTTATTTAGTTTAGTCATACCAATGTACAGATGATCGTGTAGTAAAAAAATAACAACAACAAATATTGAGCACACTGTGCGTCAGAAGCTATGAGTTAATGAGGACGTTACCTTGCCATCAGCAGAGAGATGCTCAGAGAACAATTTCAGAATCAACTCCCGTACAAGCAAAGAGAGTTCAGCAGCTGAGAAAGAGAGAGAAAGATGGTTCATGTTTGACAAGTCCAAGAGCATTTTCTATATCTGAATGATAAGAGCAACTGTGTTAGCATAACCCCAAAATGTTGACAAATATTGGATCGATTTAAAAACAAAAACACAAAGTTTATAGACAGATTTTAAAACCTTACAATGAACTAAAACACAATTTGGGGGTTTAAATTGGGCTCTATAACATAAGTGCATATTTAAAGTAGCTGTGAAATAAAGATCAGGTTAACCTGGATGTAGAACAAGTTACATTATCATTAGAACATATTACCGATGAGGAAAGAGAGCATTGCTGATAAATCCGAGAGAAAGAGAAATCGCCAAGCATAACACCAGAGATTATAATCCCCTCTGTGTTGTACAACACGGATTAGCTTGTTAGTTCGCCTCCAGAGGTGTGCAACATTCAGGTAGAAATACAATACAGAGCCAGGCAATATGTCTTACCACCACCACAGAACAAGAAACATTTAAGAAATCAATTCATCTGTCAAAAGGTGACACCAAACCTGCAGAAAGAAAACATGGTGTTGAAATAGGGCTTTAGTGATATATTCATATTGAGGGCATTTTTTTCCGCATTTCTTCAGTTTCTATAAGAATCAATTTAGGAGTTTTCATGGTTCTGATTTAAATTAAAATGTACCGAAACATTTATTATGCAATATATTATAAAACACACAAACATTATTTTTTTGTGTACGTTCAAGGTGAAGCATGGACTTTTATGCTCAAACTGCATTATAGAGGAAGTTTAGGGTACTGGTAGAATGATATACGTTGTTCTTTCTTTTTTTAAATCAGAGGCCATATAACAGATATATCACAAAGCCCTACTTCAGTTCCTCCCACCACTAAGCTCACTGACATAATACACAAACCAAAGCAAACCCAAATGGGTCCTCATATACCAAGCCAGCAGCATAGAAAGGACGGGAGTTAGAGAGCATTGGAGGACACCAGTCGGCATGTCCGAGCCTGATCCAGTCCTGACCTACCCTGGATGGGACTGCAGGCTGCCGTCTGTCCTGCGTTGAGGGCTGAATGAGGGTCATCCTCCAGCAGCCTGTACAGTGCATCTTTCCCTTCTCCAAAACAGCCATCCTGCTGCCCACCTCCACGGACACTGACCATGTACTTCTTCTGCAACAATGCTTGGCCAGTACTACAGGCCTCGGCCCTGGCTAGCACACACATGGCCACAGTCAAGAGTTGACGGATCTGGATTTAAACTGTACTTTGTATGAATCACTTTGAGACAGTTCAGTGAGTTTCCAGATCTAATAAAATGTACACAACACTAAAAGCCTGTTTCACTGCAGGTCTACAGCCTTACTTACCCATGCCCTTCTCTCTCTGCAGCCAGTCGACCAGTTGGTCACATGAGAAGCTCTTTTTGTACAATGTCAGTCCCCTCCTATGAGTCCCAATCACATTGCCATGTTTGAGGTCCTCTACCAGGTCTGCAAACTCATCTTTCTCACACATAAACTCTGTGAGGGCAGGAATATGCCAAGCCACACATGTACAAACACACAAAAATACACATGTTCATACTTGCACGTATGAAAGAATATGTGCTGTCCAACATTTGTGCAAAAACACATTAGATTGAGGGAAAAGGAAGCACCTGAATTAAGACAGCTTGTAGCTACTCCTTATTTTATTTTTTTCAGGAAGGACCAAGAAGGACAAATTAATGGAAAATAACCTTAATTTAGTCTCCATTTTAACATACATGTTCAAGGGATGTTCAACATGGCAACATCTTAAGTATGTGCTATGAGCTTTATAATCACATATGATGCCGTTACCTAAACATACCACGGTGCCCATATCAACAATAGTTGTAAACTATAGATATAGTAAATCCAATGCCTCACAAGTTTCCCCATCCGTATGGTTCATTTCACAAGTTGACAACCCATTTTTTAAGCAGACTAAACCAATCGGATACTGCTCGTTTCAAACAAAACACCTAAAAATGACGCGGAAAACCCTGTAAATTATAAAAACACCAAGAACGGTCCATTAAGATTAAGATAAGGATAAACCATTCAAGACTAAAGAATTCACCGATTATAGAATTCTCTGTTTAACATTTGAAAGCAATTAAGTGATCTGGAAAAAGCAAAAACGCTGTACTTTGTGTCAGCTCAATGAAGCCCCTCACCTTCATCAGTCTCTCCAGCCATGTCCTCCGCCTGACCCTCCTCTGGTAGTGGTGGAGCGTCTGCTGGAAGAGGCTCTTTCTTGACCAGATTCACCAACCTTTGAAGCTCCTCAGCAATCTGAGGGGGGTGAAGCCGATCAATCACATATTTCAACATTATGCCAATCGCCATATATATGAAATTTGAGTTTTAACACAATTTTGAATAATAGTGCATGAAATTAGAGTTTTCTTTACACCCTTAAAAAAAACAAAAAAACATTACACTAAGTCTGCTAGTGTTCAAAAAGAGGAAGTCATATCTTTAGGTGTTTTCCACTCCTTCTCACCATTTTCTGGAGGTCATCGTTGCCCCCAATATGAATATTGTTGAAGAAGATCTGAGGGACAGAGCTGCGTCCTGTCAGCTCCTTGACCCTGGCTCTTAGCTCTGGATGCCTTCCCAGATCCACGTCACATACCGGTACTCCCAAACGTCCAAGGGTGGCTTTAGCCTGCACACAGTGTGGGCAGCCCTGGATAGAGTAGACCGTTACCCGGCCCAGAGTACTGCTCTTGAACTCCTCCATCTGCAGAAATAAAAGGGAAGACAAGAGGGAAAGAGGTTCATGCTTTTGCTGCCAAGAGGAAATTGGCTGAGCTTTTTCTACTTTTCTTGTAAATTATGTTGATCTTAGAGAGAAATGTTAAGCTTTGGTCTTTGCGTGTATGTGTCTAGTCTAGATGTGCAAGTGCATCCTGTGTTGTGTATTCATTCATGCAAGTGTATGTGCATATATGCAAGATTGAACCAGCAATATCAAAGTCCATTATAACTTATAGAAGTGATTATTTAGAGGAAAGGAACTATATTTCCCTGACATTGGAAATTACTGTTTCAAATTCCTCTCAGCTCATTTCACATCTTCTTGTGTTGAAAGCAGGCCAATGTGGTGTGGATTTCAACTATGTGAAATTTGTGTAACTGATTTTTGTCTGAAGTTAGCCAATGACAGTTCCTCATTCATTGTGACACAGTTTAAAGCCAGCAGTCAGTCAATATGAATCTAGGCATCATGGGCTGAATCAAACCGCACTGCATGTTGATGTTTGTGATAATAGGTCAAAGTACAAAGTTGTCCTGGTTTCTCAACACATGTTGTCGTCAATGGAGTAAAACACATTTTAGAATTTCCCACTACGATACTGTTTTCCTTTTGCAAATACATTCACCTGCCAAGTCAAATGACAGTCATACTAACGTCTTTCAGATGTTGATGGTGGATGACTGCAGACAAACCAAGCAGTAAATCTGGAATGATCTATTTATTTTAATTAAGAATGTGTGGGCCACTGTAAGGTTGTGCGAGAATACCGAATTGAAGAATGACACGTAGTGTTTCAGAAGAAAGTTGTTTCATTGCTAGGACGTCAATCGTTACCAACAAGAGAGGCGGACGTTGTATTTAATTCCCAAAGTTTTGTATGGAGTTCGGCAAAGGAATACTACTGTATTGTACACATACGAGTATTATCAGTTACTTACACAACTCGTTCAGTGGCATGTGAGAAGCACTACTTAACGCTGGATATAACGTCACGGAATGGAGTTGACGAGCTACTGCGGACACATTATTAGCAAATGAAAACAGGACGTTACCTCTCAGCGAACGACTCCCAAGTGCTTAATTCGGCTGTAACGTTACAATTTCAAATTGCACAGCTGCTCCGCTTAGTTCTGTTAATTAAAACATGTCTGTTAATACATAACGTTAAGTCTCGTACGTCGCCGGCTGAAAGGTCGCTTATCTTGCAGGTGAATTACCCAGCAACACCGACAGTACACCATCATTGCGCAAGCTATCCATGTATGTGCAATGAGAACGATGCTAGCCCATATTAGCTGCCTCAGTTAAGCTAGCTGTCTTGTCTCATGATGCCTTCAGGTGCTCCTCGTATATGTACCAACTTATATATCATAACATCCATCATCTATATTATTATTGCATTCATGATTTCCTCTATAAACCCCCCTTTTGCCTTTTTTGTCCTGGATGAAATGTTCCATTGTTATATTGCCATTGCAATACATAACTGTAATTATCACCTCACCGGTTTATCCCAAAATCTATCTATCTTTCTATCTTTCTATCTTTCTTCTTCTTCTTTTTATTCTTTCACGAATATTTAAAAATGCATTTTATTGGTAAGGGGGTTGTTCGTGTGTATTTAATTCACCGATGGCATTAATTCCTACAGCCTTAAATGCAGCCTCCTATCTTGCCGGATATAGCCAAGGTTTCATGCGGAAAGGTTTTCTTCTATAACATGTTCCCACACGGACACATTTATAGTTGGTTACGAATGGAGGAAGTTTTGTTTTGCGGTGTCGAAAATGTCAGGCCTGTCAGAAACAGAGCGCTCTGGATGTGCAAAGATCCTGAAGTTAATGTCGGATGACCACTTACTATCGCTGTGTGACACAGTCACGAATAAGATGATAGTTGTGGAAAGTTATACAGGTATCGTATGCTTTCAATCTGAATAAGTTAGCAAGAAACACGTTAGCTACTGTATCTGTCGCTACTAACATCAACAGTTGTTAATTATACTCCATTATTAAATGTGTCATAATTTCCGCTTTGCCCAATGGATATAAGTATGTTCATTTGTTTATATAGAGGCCATGAAAACCATCCTCACCTTCACTAGCAATGCCCAGGAGCTCCTGAAAAGGAAGAAGGTTTTTCGCGACCTCATATTCAAGTACCTGGCCAAAGAGGGTGTGGTGATGCCCCCCAACAGCGAGAAACACCAGCTGGTGAAAAGGACACTGGAGCTTTGGTCGTCTGGGAAGGTATGGACAGCAGGTCAGCTCAGCCATCCGTTATGTGTTGACGTGGTTGCATATTTGGAGGTATCGTTTAGGTAAGATGGTGGTACTTCATTAGGTTGTCGATCAGCTGCTAACGGCAAGCATATGTTATTGGAACACGTCTACTAAAAAGTAGTCAAGGCATAATTTGTTGACACTGTATTTGAGTAAACCAATAATGTCTCATTTCTCATTGCAGACGGATGAGACTAGACCGAGACCGACCACAGAGGTGAAGGCTGAGGTGGCCTTTGACCCACTGGTACTTGGCCAGCAGTTCTGCCAGTGGTTCTTCCAACTCCTAAACAGTCACAACCCCTCGCTGGGCCAGCCGCCTCAGGACTGGGGGCCGCAACACTTCTGGCCAGATGTGAAGCTACACCTCCTCTCCAGGTCATGTCATTAACAGTAAAGGAATGGAGATCAGGCTGCTGGGGATGTGTGGTTGTTGGCTTCTCTGTGTTTGCATCAGTGACTTGTCTGGGGCAGGACTTGGTTTCACCAATTGTCAAATTGTTCTGCAAGCAAAAATGCATGCAGATTAATTTAAAAGATTGGCTAGGAGCATAACCATTCTACACATGTGGGCTTGAAATTGACCTTTTTGTTTTAAAATAATTTAATAATAATTTTGTTATAAACTATAACAGCCGTTCTCTCTTTCCCAGAGCTGGCAGTGGACAGATCGAGGATTTCCTTGGAGCTGAACTGGTTAGCCTCCGTCTGTTAGCCTTGACCAGGGAAGAACACCTCCTCCTCAGTCCCAATCTGCAGCCTCATGGCCTCAGGACGCTGGCCTCCCCCCACGGCCAGGTACTGGTGGCTGTAGCTGGGACCATCCACAGAGACAAAGCCTGTCTGGGAATTTTTGAGCAAATCTTTGGCCTCATCCGCTCCCCACTGGAGAATAACAGCTGGAAGATCAAGTTTGTCAACCTGAAGATCAAAGGGCAGGACGCTCTGGGTGGGACTGAGATGGTAGCGCCTGCCTTGAGTTACAACTCAACTGAATTGCAGCTTCTATGCAATTGATAACACTTGTTCTTTTATATTATTTACCCAGATAATATTTAACTGAGTATGCTCTGTAGTTACTCATCTAAATTGCCCAAACATGTTTATCCAGGGAGTTGTTTTCAGAGATCAGGACCTGGCAACTTGTACTGGACAAACCCCTCTCCTCCCTTTTTTAGTGTGTCAAGGTGTACAGGTAGGTGGACATCTAAAAGTTATTTGCACTTCACTGATGTAACATAAAGAAACGACAACGCTTGAGAAAAGGTTCCCTTATTGTTTTCTACTTTCCAGAAAATGGAAATCTCAACTGCTTCTTGATGTGGAAACATTTTGCAAACTGTGCTGTCCCTTGATGCAAATTTGTGCTTTTGCACCCTGTGCATTACATAAGATAACATGTAAATACAGATTTAGATGTGGTTTTGTAAATATGTATAATATCAAATATAAAGATTATTTAAATGTGTGTCCACTTGTGATCAGATATGACAAGGTCACCCACGAGCAAACAATAAATATTGTGTGTTTTCATATGACATTGTGCTTTCATGGGATGAGTAGAGGTCCATAATGTTTACGGATGTGATCTATTAGTTTTGCGTCACACAAGCTCACAAACTGAGCATGCAAAGTTGACGGTATATCTTAATGTCAAATATCTGAGCAGTGAACAGATGGAGGAGCTCCTGGTTGGCCTCAGACCTCTGGTCTACCCTTGTGGTGATGTGTACTGGGTTGTATTTTGGAATTTGGGGAATTTTGAAAAAAAAAAAAAATTTGCCTAAGTTTTTTTGCAAAAGCATATAACAGGGAACTTAAATATAGTTGAGAACAAGACTATGCACGCCTAGCTCAGCTGGACCCTGAATGCAGCTGGTTGGGAACATTGTCTGCCAGAAACATAAACGTAAACATAAAACGTTCTGTTGTTTTTGAACGTCTTTGTCATCAGTGTTGCGTCTGAACTTTCCGCCCTATGCCTGGCAAGTGTGAGAGCGCCGAGTTGAGTAGAGGCCAAGAGCGGTATTGCAGACAGAGATTTCAATTATAGCTCGCAACATATTGAAAAAATAACTGAACTAGTTGTGAACTTAGTTCAACATTTTGAATTGTGAACTATGAACTGAACTAGTTCATGTAGAAAGTGAACTTTCCCAACACTGTTTGTCATATAGCATATTGATTACTTGGTAAACTGAAGCCATGTTCATTTTAATACCAAGTTTATTTGTATACAGTAGACTAACTTTTTACAGCAGTGAGGAGGACGTTGATGAGGTCCAGGAAGAAAGCATTTAGACCTGAAAGGATTCAGGGAAAAACACACTGGGTTTGGGGGTGGTGATCATAGGGAATACACCTTTTTTTATTCAACGTTCATGTTTTTGTTGTTCGATGAAAGAATAAAGTTCTACTCACAAAATGTCAAAAATGTCATTTTTAAAAGTTGTTTTATAAATCTTTGCATGCATGTCTGCTTATGACATGCATGCAAACATTGACAATGTATTCCTGTTAATTCCCGTATATTCCCGTTAATTCCCGTGGAAAGTTTCCAACTTTGAATATTCCTGGAATTTTGCAACCCTGGCTGTAGGTGCAACAAATAATATTAAAGCATATCTCATGTGATATACTTTCTATACATCAGCATTTTAAGTTTGAGTTCTTTCTCTCATTGACATTTTATACAAGAATCTACCTGTAGTTCTCATACATTTAAATACCGGGGCTTAAAGAGCCAGTGTGTAGCATTTCAACCTATTGACAGATACAGTATGTAATTTGATATTCACATCTATTTTTTCATTAGCGTATAATCAGCTGAAACTAAGAATCGTTTTGTTTTGGTCCGCTTAACATGGGCCCTTCATAGCTACATGGGAAGCGGGTCCTCTTCAGAGTCCACCGCCATGTTTCTACAGTTTAATTTGCCATTTCTGTCATCTTTTCAGGTAAATTGACAATTTTGTGACGCTTCCTTGATGATGGCCATTTCTGAATTACTTTTGTTGTGGCACTGCCATTATTGTTGGCAACATGTTGTGACATAAATGTGAGTTATTCGTGATTCACAGATGTAGTGTAGAATAGCTGGCTCAGTATCATTATCATAACAGTTCACAGTTTGATAGCACAGCTGTGGGGGAGGATGACAGCCCAGTTGTTAAGTGCGTATTTGTTTCCTGTGTGTTCTATTTATCCCGGGGCGTAGAGTCATTTTGCACATAATTTGCGTGATGGATGTGAGTCTCATTTGGCCTCAACCAAAACAGAACGAGAATTGCATTGAATTACTTCACTTGATCATAAGGAGGCCAGATGCAGTGCAGTCCCGTGGCTCAGAGCTGATGCTGTATTGAATGGCCAAGAAAATTGGTGTAATCACATCATTCACCAAAGTATTCTCAAGATGAACAGATCCCTGCTTTTCTCACAGATGTGACGCTCCATGTTCTTCCTGGTGTTTTCATAAAAAGAGACACGTTTTTCTTTAATGTTCATAGTGAGAATGTATGACTGGAATGCATTTTGTGTCCCCACGTATGTTTAATCGTTGTGACTTTCACCACTCAGCAGAGGGCAAGTGTGTGTACATTGTGTACTGCAGGTGTCATTACCGACTGAAAGCTTCCCCACACCGCACGTGAATGATACAACATTTCACTAACTGTGCTCAGGAAATAAACCTTCATTGTATTCTTTACTGTGCTAAAATGCCATCTGACATGCAGCTGTATCTGTCCGGCACTAAAATTCTGCATTTAGCCGTCTGAAGTGGAAACAACAGCAGGACTGGTCGGTCCTCCTCACTGCTTGGAGAGCAGTACACATATCAGAGAGATCGGGGTGATGAGGAGGCTGGAGAGGATTCAGCCTCTTCATCATTAACACGGTACCTCAGTGTGCTATAAAACAGATAAGCAACAACTGATGGGGGGGCCTCAACAGACTCCACCCACTTTAACAAAAACAGATGTTTATCCCCATAGCAGCTTTTCCTTTCTCATTCACTGGTATTTTTAGCCGCATTTCACTTGCTATATGGGTCGTGCCCCATTAGTCGTACAAAACTAAATGACTAATCTGCAATACGTTTCACAAGCTTCAAATGGACTCCTTATTCATAAATTGGATCTGATTTTCCATTGATACTCTGTCATAGTAGTCGAAGCCCATTTAGGGTTTGGTGGGGCACAGAATATGGCCACTATGACTCTTTGGCTTTGGTGGGAAATGTTACATGTGGGAAATTATTCTTGGCAGCTGTTTTCAAAGGCCCCTGCAATATTTAATATCTGTGACTGTATGGTTTGGAGCCTCGTGGCCCTTTGTGCTTTACTGTGACATAGTTGTGGTGAGGGGAAACCACTGCAGCCATTGATCTCAGCCTGTTCACCTCTCAGAAAGAATAATAACAAGCTGCTCGCCTTCTGTCTTTATAGCACTTGGCTTTGCTGAGTTTTAATAAGTGGTTTAGCAACGGGCGCAGCTCCTAGGCACGGGTTAAAAAATACCGCTGCAGTGGCGTCTGGTGATGGTTTCAACTCCGAGAGCTTTTTACTTTTCCTCTTTTTTTTATTTTCTGTCCTCTAATAGGGAAGTATGTTTGTCATAAAGATCATGCTAAAACTCAGATCCAGATCTTAGAAATAGCTTATGGGTGGTGAACCATGGAGTCTGCTGCCTTGATTGTTAATTCATTTCTTTTCCACTTTATACTTTTTTTTTTTGTGATTGATTGGATGTTTGGACTGATCTTAGAAACAGCCTCATTAGTTATCAAAGATTACTTTATTAAACACTTCATGCTACAGCCATTTATCTCTCTCTCTGACAATCTGATGGCTTTAATGATCCATTAATGCTAGAGTGTTTTTTTTCTCTTCTTTTTTATGTCTCCAGCAGTAATTCTTAAAGTGGGGCCCAGGGGCACCCAGGCTTTTCTCGGGGAGTTCAAGGAGTCCTTGAAGTGGTTTTATGCAAAATGAGTAATAAGTCTCATCTTTACAGTATTTATTAATTTTATAGAAATGATCCCAAATAGACTGCAAGAATGGCTAGATTTATACATATTTCAAGCTTGAAACTATATAAATAACCCCATATGGGTTTGTTTGATTTGAAATGACACATATTCATATACAATGTTGCGGCAATATGACTTGACCTCATGACAACTTGAGGCCAGAAGAGGGCAGACAAGCCACAGCAGAGAGAAGAAATACTTTGATCCCTGGCCAGGAGAAGAGTGGGGGGTAAAAATCCATTTAGCACCATTACGTGAGGAAACTCATTAATTCCTCAGAGCAATCTGAGTGAGCTGACGTTACCAGGCAATTTCTTGCTGGCCACCGCCATGGGGGAAACTGTAAATTCTTTGAGTTTGAATTGTCCTCCATTAAAGTAATGGGCTTCTAAAAGAGGGACATGGTAAACTGTTGCCTTTCATAGGCACAAGAGCAAGTATTTCACAAGTTATTGAAGTGTCAGTAATTTATCGATACCTGTGAAGGTTTTAGAGACAATTTTAACACAATGCTCTTTGCAGTCTGCTTTCTCTCTGGACAATAAAGAACATGATTTATGAATAGGAAGGGACTCAATCAATAGGCGATAATATTTCTCCTGCTGACAAAACATGTTGGAGGAAAATTCAATCAAAGTTTGACAGAGTTGTTTTGTCATTTTGTTGGACTTGCCCTCCAACCCAGCAGTGTTTCATAAACCAGTACCCGAAAACTTCACAGAAACACTTGCATAACTCTAGGAGGAGGGGATGAGGTCACAATCCATAATTCTCCCACCTAATATTGTTAGCTGAGGAAGGGTTCCGATTTCACTTTTTGTTTGAGTTATGGAGGCCTGTTGCATTTGAATGTTGTCTTAACAACAGTATTGCTGTTTTAAGTGTGCCCATATCTATCATATGAATACCCAAAGAGAAAGACATTGCGCACAACAAACACATCACAAGTTGTCGCTTCACTTCCACAAAGTAGTGGTCATTTCCTGGATTGGTCTACTTAGACTCCAGATGCAAGCAAAGTAGTACATTACACAAAGAGCGAATGAGACAACATTGTGGCATCCGTAGAATCAGGTTGGGCCTCATGTTTGTTTGACCTTACGTGACCTTTAAGCCCTTGTTGGGAGTGCGCCTGAGCCTTTACTTTCTATGTGCATCACAGAGCATCACTCTTCATTACACTCCCCGATGTCTGAGCTGACATCATTGTTCCGTTTCAACACAAATTGGTTTGGACCGTCGAGGCGGCCGTCACAGTTCATATCAGCCCCTCTCTTGGCCTGGCGGTGTATCCTTACACATGCATCATTATCTCACGTAAACAGTGGAAATGCGAGACCGCCGGGGGAACGAACGCCATTCAAGGCAACAAAGCGAGGGACTGAGTGAAAAGATCCTGGGCGGTGACACTCTCGTTTAGCGTCAATTAAAGAAAACAACAAGCAGAGCCCTTTCTCAAGGCAGCTGGGTCCAATGTGTTTATTTATACTGAAGCAAATATGCATGTTTGAAGCAATGCATGCGGCCAAGGATGTTTCAATCAGAAAAACATGAAGAGAACACAGGGCTAACAAACATGTCCCTCACATTGAGATGCACTTGAGTTGAGCCTGCACACAAGGACCCCCTTCATCTCTCTTTTTATCTCTTTATGCTCCTCTGTCTCTCGTCCTCTCTCATACATAGTGGCTCCACTGTTTAGCGTTGCACTGAATCCCTTTCGTATGCAGTGCAGGAGCCCCGACGAGGGCCTTCCCTTGGCTCTCGAGCTAAACAGAGAAGATGGTGTTATCAGAATGCTGCCAGGAGGTTGTCAGCTTGTATTGGGCCGGTCTGACCGAGTGGCCGGTTGGCGGATGCGTGTCGATGCCAGGCTCCCAGCGCCATCCCTCCGTGGACATCTGCTCTGTGTGGAAAAGCTGTGCAGATTGTCTGTGGTTGCATCTTAATCCTCCATCTCTTCCACTGCAACCATGCCCGGCCGAGCAAACCAGCATCTCTGCTCGCCTTGCTTGTATTAATTGCCCTTGCCTGGCTCGCTGTTTGCTTCTGATTACACTCATTAATTTTAATTCCCCAGGAAGCCATCACCACCGTAGCTGCCTTTACACACACACGCACACACACTCCCGCACATATGCATGGACAGGCGTAAACGCATATTTGTATGGACACAACCGTGCATTTCACATATGGTGTGAAATATTAAACATTCTTTAAAAAGGATTTCTTCATCTCAGCGTGTTCTCCTTAATTGGCACACCCACGTGATACTGCAATTATGGTTCAAAATTTGGGTCGGTGGGAAAGTTTGATTGAGCAGTGTTTTAAATATACTCCATATCCGTCATCTTAAATCTTTTTTAATGTATAATTTTCAATTAATACTAGATTATTAACCATTAATTAGAACTTATATAATTAGCATACAATGGGATTTTCTGGTCAAACGTGCACTTTGTCGGAGTCTGTGCAAGAGAATCAAGATATGAACATATATGTTGACATATCATTAGTTTCATGTTGCCAGTTTCCTGTGATCAGATGCAGGCAGACCCTCTGGGTCACCTGTCTGTCTGCAATTAGTAGCTGTGTCTGCCGTCCGTCGGCTGATCTCTGTGTGAGACAGGGCACAAGAAGAAAGTTGTTTTCACCTGCTGGTCACAAGTCATAGTCCTCAACCCAGCAGGTGGACCACATCTGGTAAACTCCCAACATCTGGGCCGGCAGGGTGGCCTAGTAATTATGGCAGTGCTACAAACTTTGCTCAAAATTGCCAGGAAAAATCAATGTCACACCATATTATTACCTTTCTCTCGTAAAAATGTTCGAGCTCAAATGCAAACACTTTCCTCACAGCAAATGTAGCATAATCAGCTAAAGTGCAGCAGCATAGTGACAATACCGGTGAGAGGAAAGCTGTCCCTAATGAGCAACAGGAAGCTGACTGCGTCGCCAAAAATATCAAGCAATTTCAATATTTATCACAGGACCACAAGCACTTGATCCAGGATAATACATTACAGTACAGTTTCAAAACATGTGGCTGCATGCAGGTGTAGGTGTGTGTGTGTTTCTGGACACACTGATGCCCACAGAGTGCATCATCCACAGTATTATCAGCAGCTTCTTTTTTTTTTGTCCTTTAGACGTACTGAGTGAAGCTGCTACTCCTACTCAGCAGCCTTTTAAGCCGACCTAAGGGGCAGTAAAACCCTCCCATAATACAAAGCTGTGTGGCCTCTTGCCTTCTGTCACCCTATCACCTCAGAACCTGGGATTTTCTGGGAAAGTGGGGCTTCTGGACTGACTCATCAGACAGCTGTACCTTAAAGGGCCTCATGGGGGCATTGCCTGAGGGTCACAACCCTGCGCTGTGATTTGACGGCCAGGCACAAATAAAACCCCCTGAAGCTTGACAACTTCCTCACTGAGCCCACGTTACCCAATTAGTGAACCAGTCCTCAGTCGGAGAAAACGAAAACATTCCGGACTCAAATTCCCAAGACGTCCGTGGTCGTTTATTTAATCCATTTCTTATTTCACCCTCTTCCTGAGATTTTCTAGGACTGATTTTAATGGTCCACCAAGGAGTGACTCACCAATTCAAATACCAGTGGGCTGCAAATATCCTATACTCCTGGCTGCGTGGAATCCCATGACAAGTACCTCACATCAGTATGTTAACCCACTGCTATCTTTTTTTAAAGGATATCCAGATAATGACATTGCCTCAGCTCTGTGGGTGCTGAAAGCCTCTACGTTACCCAGAGTGCAGTGTAGGCTGTGGGGCTACAGAGGCTGGAGGGTGAAGGCAAAGACGAATGGAAGAATCACTGCTCGAGCAGAAGGTCGTATTGATTGATAAAGAACCCTGTGGATTGGGCTGTGGATTGCTCCCCACCCATTGTGTGTTTGTTGTGGGATACCAGACTGCTGCCCCGAAGGCCCTGAACAACACAGACAGGCAGAAAAAGACAGCAAAATCAATGACTGTCTCACACAGGGCTCTAGTACGTTCTTCCAAATCATCTAAAGTGGCTCCCTTGGCACCTACTTCCACCCACCTCCACTGGAAATAATAACATGATTCGTTAAAGACACTACAGTTCAGGGAGGGACCACAAGCACCTTCTGCACTGAACCAATCACTGACTGAAGAGAGATTAATTTCTCTGAAAATAAAGACTTACTGGTATTAGAAAGCAACACAGAAACACAAAATACCACAAATCGAAGCCAATGAAATATGAGGATGATGAGGAATGCATGTGGGGAAGGCTACAGAGACCAGGCCCCAAGTGTCTTCTCATTCCCTTGGGGGCTACTGACAGAGCCAGATAGGCCTCTTCACTGCTGACAGCCAATGTCCTCATCCATCCTCATCCAAGAGGCCCGCAGGCGTCATCAACCCCATCTAGATTTCCCCAGACGAAGCCCCAATGCAGAAATCTCTTGCCCCCAGCCCAGTAAAGCCACAGAGTTGGGAGTGTCCCTGTGGCGTCTCTGTCAATATGTCATCATCGTCATAGCTGCCAGTTGGCAGCGTAGTTCCCCGCTGCAGATGTGTCAGCAAAACAGCCTCCGTCTTATTATTATTTCTATCCACTGAATATCCATTGCCGGACACACACTTCTTCTCTGTATTCACAGACGGGGTCATAACTCAAGATGCCCGTGAAGTGCTTCCCATTCCTGTGACGGAGAGGTATTTGTGATGATGAACGGACACATGGGGGAGTGTGCAAGAGGGGGGCTCACAGTCGGGTGAAGCCGTATACAGTAAGCAGACGTAAGCACTTTTGGTCCAATGTGGCTGTGCTGACAACACAAGTTTAGCCAGTTTAGAGAACAAACCAACTTTTTCATGGGATGATACACCTTCAGTACAAATGTAGCGTATGAATTATTTAGTTTAATCCTTGTGTGCGGAGCTACAAGGGAAAATGTGAAGATTCAGCTATAGAGACATAGATTATAAGTCTCCTGTTTGTAACAGAAAAGACGGTGTCCATAAAAAAGCTGTAAAAAAAAAAAAAAAAAGCACAGCAATATCGCAGCAATTTGGAGAACAGGATCACAGTTAGTGGAACTTCTCTGGGCTTCATATCATCAGGCTTGAGCCAGTAATTGTTTGGACTGCCTCTAGTGAGGGTCACAGGGAAAGTAACAGAGGAAAATATGGACAATTAATGAAAGAGGCAGAACAGGTAAAGGCTGTCTTCTCCATACAGAGTCCTAAGCAGAATGTCTCTTCCTGGTAAATTACAGGATATTGCAACTTTGCAGCTATTGCCATGAATTAATTCTGCGTGTCGAGAAGGAGAGCATAACGAGTCTACACATGTTGCCCTCGACATTCCCTAAACTGTAATGTAATGCCCAGTTAATAGGGAATGAGATTACTCTGGGATTTCATTTTCGGGGGCAGCAGCGGTAATGGCAGAGATGATGATCATGACCGCATTACATGCAATTGGATTTAAAACATATGAGATATTTTGTTTACTTCCCCGAGATGTCAAGAAGTAAAGTCTTTCCTCTGGCTTTGGGGCACAAAAAGCTTTACATGTGCATTGAATGTTGAAACATTCAAACCTAAATTCTAACATGGACTTGAATGGGATTGTGCTCGTATTGAGTTCAGGCGATGACACTGGATTATGGGTTGAGGCTGCATGAGGTGATGTGTGATCCATTTTCATTTTCTCCTGGTGGTTACTGTGCTGTGCAGCATTCATTCAAACAGCTGTTTGGATAGCTTGCTGCAATGGCCTATAAACAGACCCAAACGGTCTGAAATGACATCCATCAGTCAAACTTTGTTTCAATAAAGGATCAGGTTAACTTTATGTTGCCACATACCGTAATTGAACTCTCTGGGATCACATTCTTTCAGCTATACACAATATGGAAACAGGCTTTTCAGGAATGACTCCAGATATCCAGAGAAACCATAAAAGCATCAGTCAAATACCCTTAGCAACACCAGCAAATGAGGGAAATTGGTTTCTATACATTTATTTTAAGCTTACACTATTTACAAATGTACTGACAAACCAAAATATTTGATTTAGTATTACTCATAGAACAGCAGCGTATACATAAACTGTAAATACATTATCTATAATGTTTTGAGTGATTTTGCAGTCTGCATTAGCAAGCTCAGACACAAATAACATATTCTGCTGGAGGGTATTGAGCGAAAGTATCACCTGCACCACCACCGTCCATCTGCACTGGATGTTCTAATAAAAAGAACACTTTTAAATAGACACTTTTTTGGAAAAAGAGATGAACTGCTATTTTTTTCAATTCAATTTGTCTGAAATAAAGTCCACTGTCCTTCCTGCCTCCATAAATTCTGAGACACTAACAAAGTGAAGGAGCATTCAAAGCAGCTTGTTTCAGCAGCAGTCGATGGCCGGCCTCTCAAGGACGCTGATTGACATTTTATACAGCTTCTGCAGTGATATTGATGGCATTCAATTTAACTGTATATTCTTTTAATAAGGGGGCTGCCAGATGCCTGTGGCTTTCAAAGTGCTCTTTAAGAGACAGTAGGATGCGGAGAAAGGGAGGGACACACAGAGAAGGTTAGAATTAAGTGATGTGCTTTCTCTAAGGCAATTATTTTAAGATAGTGTCTTTATTTCACTTGGCTTGATGCTCTGATCGGACTGAGACACATTTTATAATTTGGCCCTGAGCTCCCTGGCATTATATATGTAATGAAACAATGGCTTTAAGGTTAAAGTGCTTACTGCCAGCTTTATTTTGATGGTGTTATATACATATCAGAACAAATTGAAATAGATGACTTGACTTGCAATTGATAATGTCCTCGAAACACATGGTCTACTTGTTGCTTGTTCAGGGACCTTTTGCCTTAAGTTTGGTCATCAGCAATAGTTATTTTTTCATGTGAATAATACTGTGCTTGGCACACCTACAATATGGATTAGATATTTGAAGAAGTACTTTATTAAATGATGATAATCACTCTAGAGCAATATGTGTTTACACTGGATGGTGTGGGTTCTTGAGCCGAAACATTAAAAGTGTTGAAAGGAGACTTTGTCCTCGTCTGACTCTCCAAGCGGGTCTGGGGCACAGCATCTATTCCCAGCCATGTTTTATTAATTCATCTGCATCCTCAAAAAACTAGGCCAGTCACAGACTATCCACTTGTCCTTTGTACAGATGGCATTATTGTTTTTGTTTTTTTGTGTTTTTATACTCGGGTCAAATGCACAGAGCAGTGCTTATGTCATTTTTGTAATGAGAGCTGCCTCTCAGGGGGACACTGAGCAGCAGAGAATGGACTGCACAAAATGTGATTTCTATCAACAGGACGATGCACTTGCAGTTTTGAACAGTAATGGGCAAGTTTGACAGGCTATTGTGTCCCAACAACAGGGAAAGGCCACTTTAATTCATGAGACTCTTCATTGCCATCCTCTTTCCAAATGCCATTGGGCATCCACTGAGTCTAGACGCTCGACCACACAAGGCGACACTGGTTGGCCCGAGTCTAAGACGCGGCCATGTGCGTGCGTGCTGCTGAATCTGTGTATACCAAGCCACTTACACGAAAGGAACAAGAGATTCATGTGGCACACACATGTGAGCCACGTGGCTCTGACAGAAAGAGAATGAGTGTGAGATGACCCCCCCCCAACCCCATGGGTACAAGGAATCTGTGGCAGTATCACCCGCTCTGGCTACTGCTTTAATTAAAGCGCTAATGATAGGCTTTCAACTGAGAAGCAATTTATCATCACACATAATCGCTCGGTGCTAGTTAGCGCTGGCAGAATTGCAACCATCTGCTCTGCTTAGCACACATTCTGATCATTCTTTATATAGCACTGGAAGTTCACTTACAGTATTTATATTAGGAGACCCCCATTATGTGAAAGTCTGTTTAAACGTTGTACATTAATGGGGCACATCTGTGTTAGAGGCGCTTGGATTAGCAACGCAGATGAGTAGCCAAAAATCCAAAAATATGATCAAGATAACATACTGGAGGTGTTTGCTGATTGGGTGACAAGGACCGGTTTGGAAATGAAAAGTGTCACTTTCACACACAAACTGTAACGGAAGATATTTTTAATCTGTAAGTATTCCTGCACATTTCCACCCTCTCGGCAGACTCTTGTTTATTTGAATTTGCCATCTTAAATGAAGCAAATTGTTATTTACTGTGCACATCCTGATAGGATTAGTTACCTTTGGACAGATCCAGGCTACCTGCTTACTCTGTTTCTAGCTGAGCTTTAAGTGAGATGGAGGAGCCTGTATGTAGCTTTATTTATTTTTTTAGCGTGTTTTCAACCTCCTCATCTAACTCTCAGTGAACTTTCCCTTTAATTTTACAAACACAAGCCATAGCACGTGTGTGGTGTTCGAATTCATTTATTTTTGTCTGGGTAAATGTGTGTCTGCACATTATTATTATTATGTATTAAGCCTTACGCAATCGGATAAAAGGTGAAATCACTTCAGTAATACACGAGAAGCATTTTTCCAAAGCAGATAAACAAGCTGTAAACGACTGTAAACTGGATATTTGATGATTTTTCAAAGCGAATAAGATCATATATAGTGAGGAAATTAAAGAGGCTTTAAATTACAGCCACATAATGTAATAATGTAAAAACAGCTTGATCTACAGCATGAGAAAAGAATGCTACTATTTGAAAATCTCCATATCACAGGGGGATTGCATTAATTTCTAAACACCATTAACAAAGCAGGTTTTAGTGATTTATTGTTTTCTTAATGTTTGATTGGTTGACTCAAACTAAATTACTAAGCTACAACAGAGTGTTTTCACACTTTCATTAGAGCGCTTTCCTTTTCGTGCACACAGCAACGAGATTTACTTCCAACGAATCAATCTGAGGTCAAATAAGGAGCACTTAGGGATTATTTTCTAGCTCTGAGACACAGTCACAGTTTCGCTGACAGAAACGCTGCGCCCTAAGAGCTGATGTAATTCTCTTCCATGTCGGGCGCCTGAAATGCCCTGATGAAAAAAAAAAAGCTTTGGCACAGCAAAGTGATGACAGCAGCTCGCCTCCACTGATGTAAATGCTGCCTCTGTTTACTGAGGGTTGCTGATCAAAGGAAGGAGGAAGAGATGGAGGGTCGCAGGGAGTGACATAATTAAAAAGAAAAGTTGTAGGGTTGCAAAGCTGAGTCACTGTAAGTGTCTGAGGTGTGCGGTGGGGTTATGTGAGTGTAGGGGTTTAATGTGTCGGTCTAATGGCCCGCATTAAACTGAGAAGTTTATAATGTTTTGGTTTTCATGCTATTCTGATTTCATATTAGAGCAGGTCACTTGTCAGGGTATTTTAAATATGTCCGTGCAATTAATAATTCTGCTCCAAACCTCATACTTTGCTCTTTCACGGTGAGATGACCCTCTCTTTTATCCAGTGTCTTATTCTCCTTATTTCTTTATTGCTTGCTAATTTTTCTGGTCTCCTTCAAGTTCACCCTCGTGGCACAACATCTCTCTCCTTTTCTTTTCTTCTCTTTGCGTGTCTCCTGCCCCCCAGCTCAAAGGGAACAGAGGATGACACAAATAAAGAAAAGGTTTACTGTCTGCAGTGTTTGACAATCTCTCCCTGCGGGGCTCTTTAATCATCCAGGCTTCATTAGCTGGCTATCCGTTATCATTTTGTATCTTTCTTTTGCACAGAATGAGAAAGGTAGAGGGCGATGTGGCAATAATCAATTTTCCTGAAACACAACAGTGGCATTTTTTATCAAGCTGAGCTGAATAACATTCAATAAAACAAACTTTTGGACCTCAAAGCAGGTCAGCAAGTCTCAGTGTGTTGAAAGGCTGTATAGATGTACACTTCTTCATGGTGCTGTAAAGATCAGCTTCAGAGGTTTACTGTAGTTCTATAAGTCTATAGAATATTTGCGTTGCTTGGAGGAAATAGAACTAACAACCAAGCGAAGAGAGAACATTTCTGAATATCGTGAGATGAGGACTGATAGTTGTGTGGGTCAAAGTATTGTATTTTTTCTTGTACATTTGTTCCCCTCATCCTGGAAATCTCCGATTGTTTGCCATACTAAATGCTAAATGTGTATACATTATTTGTGGTTATTTTCATTCATTCAAGTACTAACCTTACATGAATGATCTTTAAAGACCTGCAAATAATGTTTACGCCTGCTTAGATCTCCTCTGACCACTTAGCCCGACGACGCTGCGATTCAAATGTGTGCCGCTTATGAGCCATGACATACACTCCAATCGCCGGTCTCCAAGGCCGGCTCTCCAAGGCCGGCTCTCCAAGGCCGGCTCTCCACCGATATATCATGACAGGCAATTGACTCTGTGTGATCTCCCCTGTTCCTCCTGCTGAACTGCACAGATATGATCAGAGCCGGGGTGCAGATGCGAGGCTGGGAAATGGTGGCAGTTCACTGCAGTTGAATTGTGCCCCGGAGAGGAGGAAGTGTAGTTTTTCTATCAGATGGAAAGATCAGAGGAGACGGATAATTCAGTAATCACATCTGCAGTGATTAGGGGCACAGGACGCGGCGTGCCGATAAGGATCTGTGGGCTTCATGGAGGCTCTGTTCGGTTATTAGGAAACCGAAAAGACTCGGTCTCCACGCGGCGTCTTCTTCTTGCTGTGTTATCTGCCTCTTTTTATCACACCTTAGGTAATCTTGTTTAATTTGTTTGTCATTTCTCATTTCGTCTCTTTGGTTTGTCTGATCTCATCTCATTTACCGAGAGGGGTCGGTGAACCTGTGAGAGTCTGAAAGTGAACACGTCCTTTTGCTGCTCCACCAGGTCTCAAGTTGTATCCTCTCATCTTGTCTCATTTTCTGTTCACTTGAATTTGTTTTTTGACCCCTCTTGTCCTCAAATCCTATTTTATTTGTAAACTGTCAGAGGGAAACAAAGACCAGGCCTCCATCTCAATAGAAAATGTCATCTTGTTGCTGTTTCATCATGTTTTATTCTCCAAACAAATTTCAAGCAAAGCAATAGCAGAACATTGTCCTTATTTCACCTCGTCTCTTTAGATGGAATCTTTTACATCTTTAGGTTCCTCGACTATATTACTTAAATATTCTTTTCAGATTCTATTTTGTCTCAAGTTGTCAAATCACTTCACAACATTTGCTAAATATCTCATCCCGTGTCATTCTATCATCTTGCCATTTTATTTTTTATTTTTGATATAACTTGCTTTAAAATGCTTTGGATGGATGTTTTCACAAATCAATTATTCATTCAGTATTCATCGACACGTTTTCCCTCATATGGAGACTTTAAATCAGACCTTTAAAAACGTCCACTAAATAACGTTGAAACACTCATCTCATTAAAATTCTTCAGAACTTGGACCAGCTCTCTCTCTCTCTGTATATTTAAAATTTGATTCATGGTTTTGCTTGATAATATTTCAAATTGAAATGCAAGCAATTTGAGTCCAAGTCTTTCATAATGAAGTGTTAGACAGACATGTTAACGTCAATGGACATGCAGAGAATGAGTCAATATAAATGGCCAGGCGCTCCCTCTCTCTCTGTCACACACACACACACACACACACACATTTTTAAGGAATAATCATCTCTTTCATGAGCACTCCATATCCTTCATCATATCCATCTAGTTGCTGGAGTAGCAGATCTGGACCTTTGCAAGGAACCATAAAAGGGAGGAGTCCCCAAAGGGATGAGTGCATTCTAAATGCATCAGTATCACAAACATCACAAACCGAATGACACCATACAGTTAGTCTTTGCTCCTCCTATCCTCCCGATGAGGAACTTTTCAAAACACAGCACAGCTGTGTGGATGTGAATCCTACAAAACCCTGGGCTTGGACAGGGGCACATGATAACAACTGGCTTGCATTATGGTCTTTACAGCAATGTGACCGTGGACAAACGGCTTTTGAAGTATGAGAGCAAACACAGAAAAGTGGTGGTCATGTGACTGAGAAAATATCTGTGGTACTCAGCAGTTGGTGACAACTACCGGGGATCCAAATAAACAATGAACTAATATCATAGCTTTAATTAAAACCCTCTGAGCGCTCAGATTTAAGATTGCATCCATGAACAAATGATAACCTTGCGTTCTGTTTTTTTGTAAGATTATCAGGGAAACCATCAAACAATTTATGCTCGATGACATGAAATACAAAAGTGTGTTCACCAATAAAAATGTTCCTGTCCTCCGGGGAACGTCATTTCTGGATGCTCCTGTCCTCCAGAGACTTATTAATATACTGATGAATTACTCAGTTATGTGTTGTTGAATATAAAATTGACAGAAAGACCTCACGTACCTGGACTACAAGTCACTGAGGTAGGAACGTCTCCTCTGCTTAAATCATGTGCTCCGTCAATGTGAACAGCCCAGTCCCCACAACAGAGCGTCTGGCTCAATGTGGAATTACTCAAAATAAATAACGGTTATATGCTTTCTGGTTTTCTACAGGCATCAGACATACACCAGTTGACAAGCAGTAAAGTCAGTGGGCACAGATGAGTACCAAAGAAACAGAGCGGTGACCAAACATATGGTACAGATGAACATGTTCACGGTCAAATGCAGGGTGTTTGAAGCCTATGGAGGCCTCTCCATGTCATTGTTAGATAAAGTGCTCTGTGCACACAAATTAATGATTCGAGCATTCATTTTGAAAACATGAACATTTCAGAGATATCAGGGATTCAGAGTACTGCCTGTTTCCATTATAAACCAATGGCTACAATCATTTCTAAAGATCAATTGAGTTTTATTTATTATTTAGCAAGCACTAATGTACACTCCCTTCTTCACACACTTATTGACCAGTGATCGTATTTTAACTGAAATGGTGGAAATAATCATATATTTAACGTGCTAATGCTGCATTCAAGTCACGTTCATGTACATGACCTGAGTTGGTGGTGTAAGGATACAAAATGATGCACTGACAATTTGACAGGAAATATAACAGGAATGCTGCATACATATACAGAGTGACTTAACACCAGAGGGAGAAGCATTGTTAACTCACATGCTGTGGTTGGAAGTCTGCCTCACCTCTGACAAGCATCAGTGATCGTCAGAAGGGTTCTTTGTTGCACCTCTAGCCACACCAAAAAAAGATGTTGTACATCAATGCAGCAAAGTGAGAAATAAAAGTACTCCAAGTCAGCAAAGAGTTTTTTTCGGGGGGTGTATTCAGGTTATAGTCGTGCCCTTCTAGACTGACGACCATGGGCTAACAATTTAACTTCAAGAAACTGAAGGAAACCAATGAAGTGGCGGCCATGTTGACTGGCAGTCGTGTGCTACCATGTGCTCCGGTCTATTTGGTAGAAATATGGCACTGACTTCTTTTATTGAACCAACTTGAACATAACTTGAAAACACCTTAACCTACTTAAATTGGCACAAACAATTTTTCTAAAAACGTTGGCACTGACAATATGGCAGATATATTCAGTATTAACATTGTGCCTGATATGCAGAAGAAAAAACTTAATCCAGGCAGCACTTTATTTTCCCCCAAATGCATTTTTCTAATGCAAATCAGCTGCATATGAGGGTAATTTGTGAGAGATAAAGGTTGGCCTGCAGCGCACTCTGAGAAGCCAGCCTCCCCCCCCCTTCTCTCTCTCTCTCCTGTATGTTTGGGTGTTTTAGTGTTTCCCTGATTGCTGCCACTCCTTGGCAGCCAAAACATGAATTTGTCATTGCGCTCAGTGCTCCCATGAAAACTAATAGAAAGAAATGAACTGTGCCCACTCGAGGGGGTCATTATGACAGTTGGTGAGTTGGTGGGGCGTGGGAGTGGAGTGGTGTGTGTGTGTGTGAGTGTGTGTGTATGTGTGTGTGTGTGTGTGTGTGTGTGTGTGTGTGTGTGAGGGGGGGGGCAGTGCAGCTCACCTGGGCAGATTTGGGCCGCGCGGGCTCGCTAAGTAAGTATTTGCATGCAAACGGGTGATATTTGATCCACCTCAGTGTCAAGCGCTTCCATAACTTTAAAAATTGAAGAGGAGGAGGTTCCCTCGTGGCTCTCAGCTGGCAGTTTGATTCAGATTTTATTATCCGTGCTTGGTTCTATAATAAGCGGGAACTGCCCTGTTCGATTAGGCACGCTCGGTGGCACTCTTCGCCCCCCCCCACACCACACACACAACCCCCTCCACCCTCCACCTTCTGCGCCCCTATCCGACTCCTTACTTAGTGAGAGGAGGAGGAGGAGGAGGAGGAGGAGGAAGCCTCTCTCTCTCTGCTGGGTAGGGAGCAGGAGGGGAGTTGCTCCTGAGACTTAACCCATGAACTGCTACAGTCTCTGGCTCAGGCCTTTGCCTGCTGGGCCTGTCCAGTCTTTACCTCACGGTGGCCAATCACAGCTTGAGGGGGTAAGACCGATATATCTGGTTAAATATAGGTACAATTAATAAATAAATACGAAAGTCTCTTGAAGGAATTTGTCTGAACACTTTTTTTTTATTGTCTTTTTTATTAAAAATAAAAATATCAAAAGTAATGTATGTGTGTTATCAGATGATTCTGTAAGACTTGCAATTAAACCTGTCTGAATTAATTTGTTGTGGACGACTTCTAACCGTGGATTAACACACACGTAGTGCAGTATTTTAAAAAGAGTTTTTACATTCAGATGGTGTATTTGGAATGGACTGCAAATAAGCTGCAGCGCCCATGTTAATCATAATGAAGGAACATTATGTATTTTATTATTTTTTTATGGCATGGAGGAATAAGACATAGTAGGGTCAGTTCCTTTTTTATTCAATTGCATGCCAGTGTTTGGCAGACACATTCAAAGCTTCCCTTTCTGCAGAGTGAGGCTGTATAGCCGGAAGCAGGCCGGCTGCTGCTGATGTGGAGGATACACGCCAGCATGCATATATCTGGAGGCTACGCACCAACCTTTGGACCATTTCTCACAGGGCCACATTTAATGCCACTTTAGGCAAAAAGCTGTGCTACAAAAATTGGGGAAAAAAGAGAGAAAGTTACCTTCTGCACACCTTGTTTATGTTTGGATTTTTTTTGTTTTTCACGGCACCAGAACATTGACCCAAGACTCATTTCCAGTAAAATAGGACAAGCGTTGCATATGCTGTCTGCACATTTTGTCTGCACATTTTGTCGTTTTCTGAGAGGGTGGGTTATGCAAGCCCCCTTTTACTGCTAATTCCATCAAAGCTTTGGGAGCAGTTCTAATTGGGCGTCTCTATTTTTGGTTGTCTTCCAGCCCTGTTTTGCTGCCTTTGAGTAAAGGCAGCGCAGCGAATTTAAAGCTGTGTGATAACAGGGCCATTCGCCACAGCACTGAGTTTGACCCTGCAACCAGCCTCCATGACGGATGTGAGATGATTCCTAGCCCTCCAGCTCAGCACGACGCACTCAGCACAACTCAAATACACTCTCCCAATCTCTCTCTTGTGTTCCTGTTTCCTGTCTCACTCTCCATCTCCATCTCCATCTCTCTCTCTCTCTCTCTCTCTCTCTCTTTCTCTCTCTGTCAGTCTCAGTTACTCTACAGATTGACTCTATTCTGTATGCTGTCTATTTAAAGCTGGTGCCATAACCACCCACTGCTTCTTTAAGAAGTGGTGACTCATCTAAACAGATCAACGCAGTAGACGGTGTGTGTGTGTGTGTGTGTGTGTGTGTGTTTGGGGATGTTATATCATCTCGGCTTTACTCTACTTTGCCTTCTCTGTTTGGTGACAAGTGCAGCTGTTTTCTAACGATATCACTTGTCCGTGCGTCAAACTGGTATCTGCAGGATTCCCAGATTAATGCAAACACACACACACTCAACAATCTGTGCACTAAGTGTCACTGAGTTATATGCTATTCTGGGTGCATCTGGGGGACTTCCAGCTTATGGGAAAAGCAAATGAGCAAATTTGCATTTCCACTACTTTGCTCAGTAATGGGATATATGTAAGGGCCAAATGACGGCTGTGTGTCGGAGAAGACTGGGCTGCCAATTAGAAGCAAAACAGGGCAATGCGTATTCTGAATCTGTGGCAGGAGCTTACAGGCTGAGCAGTTTTCCCTGCCATGGTTTTGAGTCTCCCCCTCACTTCTCTGCATTATTAAATAATCCTTGAATAATTCACCCCCTTTCGTATCAAACAAATATTTTTGCAACTTGCACCTACAAATATAAGGGCAGGGCTGCTGTACCATACTGTATTCTGTCCCAAGGAATGTGACATTGTGGTGAAGTGTTTAAGTTTGTTTATGATCTGTTTCCTCTGTCCAGCGCAGTGTGGGTGTCACTCTACTGAGCCATGCCCTGAGAGAGAACTTCCCTTCTCTCCTTAATATAGACTGCGACACACAGTCAAATATCAGTTTGCCTCAGCGGGTGACATTCTATACTTCTCTAACGTTGACTCCAGAGAGCTCCATCAAGTTACTTGGCGGTCCATGTAACTGCATGTAGACATAATGCATTGTTTCTCAATGGGATTTTTATGTGTATTGACTCCATTTCGTATTGCTTTTGTAAAGTCGACGCAGTACATTTAACAATCTCTACACAGCATAAACACCCTTTTTGTGATATTATTATTTTTTTTTTTTTTTTTCAGACCCTGCCTGAGCGATGATAGGCGGCGGCCAGATCCCAGCAATGACGCCGCGATGTCATAGCGGGCAAGGACCGACTTGTGTGCTGACTTGTTAGTCATGCATTGGTGCACAGTTTAAAGAGGACTCCAGGAAGCCGGACGAATGCGCATGCGCACTTCGGACACACAAACACACACTTTTGCACATTTGCACATTTGCACAAAAGAACACACAGCCGCTGAGTGCCTGAAAGGAAAGCGGCTGCATCATTTGGTAGTCTGACATGAAACCTGGGTTATGTGTTTTTATGAGATGACTTCAGAACGGTTGCAGAATCCATAAACCTAATTGCAGCAATAAATAATAGCGTCACAGAATTGGGACACCCTTTGTGAAAATGAAGAATTACAGGCTCCAAAGTAAAGAAAATAGCATCTGTTTTATTCTTTCATATTATAGTCCACTATTTTATTCATGACTTTGCTTTTAAAATGTGTGTAAGCTGAAACATGATGGTTGACACAATTACTGGGTGGTTCCAAAAAAGTTCACTTTTAAAGTAAAAACCCTTTTCTGGTGTTTAGAGAGTTATACTTTGGTCCTGGTACATCTGTGATTATATTCATACAGTCAGTTTGAATTAAGGAAGTCTAGAACAGTAGTAGAGTACCAGTGATGATTTCAGGATACGGGTTAACAAATGTTTTACTTATAAATATAGTTGTACGGTTTTTTGTTATATATAGGCTATAAAAGTGAAGGCGATAACCCAGCATATAATTTAATAGTCAATCAACTCTGTACATTTTATATTAAAAGAAAAGCACATTGTAATTATCTGCTGGTGGAAAATAAATCATAAAAGGGATTTACAATAAAATAATGTTAGGTAAAGCTGACATAATTCTTAAACTAATTCCACTCTCTCAAGTGAACTTTCTTACTCTTCTGTTTAAATATGCCTTTGTTTTGTGATGTTGATAAATCTTAGTATTGCAAAAGAATAAAACAAAAGACAATTCATGACCAACAAAAAAATCAGAAGGCCTGATTAATAAAAGCACTAAACGTATTCTCCCTTATTTCAATATGAGTACAATGAAAGTAATCAGACACGAAACATAAAACACACAATATTATTGAAAACATTTTTTATTTAGATAAGAGATATGTGTATATAAGCATATTTCTATTTTTCTTTTATGTTAATTTATGTGTTTACTTACTTTGACATTATTTATTAATTTAATTTAAAACAGTCATGTAGTGTGATGTGTGAATTTCATGTGGGATTTCAGGATGTCAATAATACAAAACAATGCATGAGAGATCTTTGCCCACAGATATATTATATATATAAATACATGAACATGAAGGGAAAAAATACTTTTTATCATTACAGGGTTTTTGTCTTCTTTTTTTTTCAAGCCAACCTGAAAGCGAACCATTCTGGCTTAATGCCAACTATTTGGCAGCGGAGCTCTACACATTGTTCATTTAATAGAAAGGCGCTGGCTCATTATTTAGCAGGACAGATTGAAGGAACTCCAGCAAACACTCTGCAGCTGCAGCCGCTCTCTCCTCACATGCAATAAAGTTTGCTGCCTCATGTGGGGGATCTCTCCCTCTTTTTGAAGTAGACTTTTTTTAGTCTATAATTTATACATTTACCTTACTTGCTTCTGCGTGCGTTGGCCTCCTGCATTTTTTAAAGGCCGGGTATTGAGGGATTTTCTGTCATGCTCTCTTGCTTTGTTCTGATCACGCAAGCTGCTGCCATCCCACATACGGGAACACTGGCAAACACAGAGGCCTAACTCATGCCCACCAAGCTGGAAGAGAAACACACACGTGCACAGACACACAGGGGCAGTGTCATACCAACAAATGGTCAGCACACACACACACACACACACACAGGCCCACTCCCTTCAGCTAAGGGACAAACTTGTGCCGTTGCGTGAGTGTTTTTCACACAAATACACCAAACTGCGCCATCCATGTGGTTCTCAGCAAGAAGGGGTGTTGAATCTGGCTCTCACACCCGTGCATGCAGAAGCAGTCTACCTCGACGACTCCCTGCGGAGGACACATGGCAGACAGAAATAGAGGAAGAGGGAGAGCCCGAGATGAACAGAGACATAGTTCCTGGATCTTTAAAGTTCTACTATGAAATGATTCTCTCTCTTTTTGCGTAACAATACCTCACACTGTAAAAAACTATCCAATTAAATTCTCATTTCAAGATTTACAGTATGTTAACTGTATATTTAGTCTTCATTTCTTTGATGCTTTCTCGTGCATACAGCAGGAAGGGCCTAGAAATATTGTAGAGGATTAGTTTTCCCAATCAATTAATTTGTTGTGAGATCAGAATTCCTTCATTAAAAATACATAATTTGAATGTGGGTGGGATTTTGAAATTGTTCTTTATTTCACTGGTTGAAAATTCTTGTTGAATCCAGGCTGATACAGCTCTGGTTCATTCATATGTTCTGTTGTTGTTTAATCCAATTTATGTGAAACAAAAAATCTGTAGATATATGATGAACCTGAGTGAGCACACAATTCTAAATAACTACTAAAATTAATATAGGGATTAATTATAAGTTATTATTGTTATTACCCACCAGCTGAACAATTTCTA
This sequence comes from Cyclopterus lumpus, assembly GCF_009769545.1. Lineage (NCBI taxonomy): Eukaryota > Metazoa > Chordata > Actinopteri > Perciformes > Cyclopteridae > Cyclopterus > Cyclopterus lumpus. The sequence goes on from NC_046986.1 coordinate 14,483,052, forward strand.
ACATGAGGTAGATTGTTTTTAAATTCAGTGGCTAATTTGCCATTTTTACAATACAATGCATTATTGTATCGTCTTAACATGTATAAATCTCTACACACAATAATGTAATTTTACATTATATTAAAATGTTATGTAATTGCGCTACTGTCCGCATTATATGGTGTACAAAAAATACTTTTGCAATACTTTAAAAAGTGCTCCGGCTCATAAAACAACTCAAGTCAATGTATAATAACCATTATGTAAACTATATATTATTATAGTATTATTTAGAATATATATTATAAAGATATTTTCTCTTGTATAACATGCAAAAAGCATTATGACACCACACTCTTGAATAAAAAAAAACTACTCTTAAGTTTCTTCAAATTTATGTTATAGAACATTTCTGCTTTTAACTCTGTGTTGCACTAATAATATGTGACAAATTGTTGGAAAAAAAAATAGAATAAAAAAAAAATGTAGAAGACAATTCTCCAACATCTCAAAACAACTCAGCGATAATATAGTTTTTTTAAAAATGAAAGCGTCGAGATTACAAAATTCTTATTTGTTTCTACTAACAATTATATTCCATAATTTCTCACCGTATTCTGGATAATAACTCAATGTCATTGTCTTTTGAAACCTATTTTAAATGTTTCCTTTTGTGTATTTTCTATTTACAATATATATAGTATACTTTTTAAACTAATATTATCATGATTTATGAATTCATGTAGACACCAACCAGTCTGAATAAATCCTTTTCTAATCCTTCATTCTTTTTTTTTTTATAGTATATATTAAATAATGTCACCCATCTACATTTAACCCACATGTAAAACAGGAAGTAGATTAGTTATTTTCTTAAAAGAAAGACAATTAAATTAAAGACATAACTGGGGATCATCATTTTCCCTTTTGAAGATATCTATTTGAACAAAAACATAGATTTATATATTTCTTACTGTCCAAAGGAAGTCCCTGATGCCCCCCTCCTCATCTCCCTCTCCCTCCTTCGTGTGCTGTCATCTAGATTCCCTCCCTAACATGTACATTTAGGTCAGGCCACAGTCTCCTCTCCGGGCATCACAGGAAAATGTGGAAATTGGATTGTTTCACACTACTTAATCTTATTGGGAGAGAGGGAGGGAAAAGAAAAAAAACAACAGGGACAAATGTGGAGGACGGGGGAGAGAGCGAGGAGAGGAGGAAGAGGACTGTGGAGTTGGTGTTATAACAAAAAAAAGGGAAGGCAAGAGAAGTTGAGAGGAAAGTGAGAGGAGATTGAAGTTAAAGGAAAAAGAAAAGGAGTACAAAAAAAAGGGGAGCAGATGGACAGAAAGTACATATGAGGAGACGAGAAGAAAGGGGAGGAGAGGAGAGGCGAAGCGAGAGGGATGGGCAGAAGACAACAGGAGGAAGGAGGAGGAGCACAGAGGGGAACGAAATAAATAACGGACAGTGAAGAGGAAGATAGCAGATGAGAGGAGAAAAGAGAAGAAGAAAGGGGTATGCCACTCACGTCTCATCTCAGCACTCTTTGCCAGCGTCACAGCTCCCAGTGCTGGCAGCTCGCACACTAACAGACATGCCATATGGCTTCATTATGAGACGCACACACACAAAAAATAACACGTACACACACTCCATGCGACAGGACATATCAGCCTCGACAAACTCGCAACCACACACAAACTTGAACATGCATAATCGCACGCACACAAACACAGATGCAAACACTTGCAGTGAAAAGGGGAGGTGTGTGACAAATTGCATGAAGGGAGCGAGGAAGAGGATGTAATGGCACTTTGAGTTGTTTTACCTCCGGGGGCTGAGAGGGAGAGCCGAGCTGGCCCAATGACTGAGGCTAACATGGACACACACACACACATACACACGGACATATGCATGTTGCACACTCAGTCACGCACACCTATTCTCAACAAGCTGGAAAGACTGGGAGAACATAATCTTCATTATCAGACACAGGGAGAGCAAATATTTGGAATAGAGAAGTGCAAATCCCAGTCTTTAGGCAGTTGTAGTAACTCCTCCAGGTAGCACACACACACACACACACACACACCTCAAGTGGACACCGGGGACGACCATCCTTACAGCCGTGGAGCTTTTTGGGATGAAGGGACAAGCAGCCATTGCTGTGTAAACCACTCGGCACACATTACAGTCATTAGTGTCATGATCCACCGGATGGATGATGCTGGTCACGACTCCCGAGGGCCAGGACCTGATGCTCGGTGGGGCCCCTCCCTTGGTGGAAATCCTCTCTGTGGACTGTCCGTTAAGCAAGCTGCTAACGAGCAGGGCAAACTGTACTTCCTGGGAAGGATGAATTCACTTTTACACTTGACACCCCGACAGTTACAAAGTGCTTTACTCAAGTGACATTGTTAGGTTAGGTTACTGTTGTATTGATGGTATTTCATTTAAAAAAGAAAATGAATGGGAAAAAATTCTAGGGGAAAATATCAATTGACAAAAAAGCTAAAATGTAGTCCACATCGATGGTTGTTGCTATGGTTGCTATGGTGCCCATTCTACAACTGTATATAACGGACTCATCAGGAGCTCCAGGAAGCTGCGTAATTCCTCATCCAACCAACACATGACTTTGGTAATGTCCATTCTATTTAAAGTAGAATTAATAAATGTTATTGTCTTGTCATATTTTATCATTCTCTTCTGAGTTTTACTGATCATTATATACACTTTATGATTTGGTTTTCATGGTGCCAAGAGTATTTATAAAGATTGTGTTATTTTTATTCGGGCTGAATAAACTGAAGTAATCAACCATAATGTTTGTTAACTTTACTAAAGTGTGTTAATTTAAAATATAAATATTCACATTGCATTTTTGTAGCAAATGTCACATGTTAATTCAACATATTTTTATTCATCTATAATATACAAGTTCCATTTTTGTGACATCCATTGGCCCAACAGACCCATTCTCACCACATTTGCCTTGTAACCCTTTGAAAAAGAAACAATATCTTCTCGCAACCCATTGTTATGATTGCAGTCTATGTATTATGATCAGTGTTTGATTTTATCTGAATATGTGGAAGGTGTAAAATTGCCAAATAGGCCATGATAAAATAACAAAGACAAACAAATAAATAAATATTGTTCCTTAATGGGCCATTTTGTGACCCCTCAGATATGTCTTGTGACACCTTTGGGTGTCCAAACCCCCGGCTGGCAATGTTCAGCAATAGACTGCATATTAAACATGCTGACTTCATGTAAACCACTTGCATTCTGCGCAAACAGCTCTTTTCAGAGTTGTGTTGAGTGTTTCCAAAAATAACTCCTTGCTTCTGAAGAGTTCAGCAGACAATGCCTGGCATGATAAGCACTTATTTTTGCCTTTACCCTAAAATGTCAACCATCAGGCATATCATATCAAGAGTTGAAAAAAAAACATATATATAAACAAACACACTATGAATAAATATAATTATATAAATGGGTGTATTATTTTTTTTTTTTAAATGTGTAAATGAGTTGATAGGCCATAGGTAGGTAACACGGCACTGGCGATAATTTTCTTCAAATGTGTGTGATATTGTAAATAAATGTGAAGTACCCCCTTGCAGCTGTGCCTCTGACCTTCTGCAGAGAATGATCATCGAAAAAAGAAAAAAAATTCTCGTATTTTCGTTTTTTACAGACACACAATGTTAATGATCCAGTCCATGGTATTTTTAATAACTATTTGATTCATGCAAGATAATTTACCACCGCTGACTGTTATTTCTCTTCTGTAATCAGCATATTATTTCTAAATTAGCAGGAGAACAAAGTGTTTTTAATAGATTTAACCGAGTCCTGCTGAGCAGCAAGCAGACATTTTTATCAGATGATGCGGTAAGTATGGATTTGTCTGTGGTTTCCTATTACAGTATATACCACCTTATTGAATTCAACTAAGCATGTAATCCCGGAATTGCTGACTCCTCTTCATTGAAAATCACTTTGTAATTCACTTGACATAATTAGATACCAAGGCATATGTTATTCTAATAAAATTACTTAATAGCTTGAACAAATATCAGCGGTACAATTTGAGGGTGCTCCGTGGAATTTTCTTCGCGTTCCTGCCTGTGAGTGAACTGACCTGTGATGCAATCAGGTCACAATAAGTTCAGTGACATTTTTGTAGACGTGCACAAACAAACACAAAACACACACGCATTCAAGATGGAACTGTTTATTAGGCCGTACAAATATGTTCATGTACAAATATACTCTATAATATACTGTATAAAAACAAACCGTGTACTTTATGCACACGTAGTTTCACATTCAAATCAGGTATTAAGGCAAAAAGAAAGGACCGAACTAAACTGCTTCATCTGAACGGTGCGGCCCCAAACCATTTGGCATTCAAATAGTTTTCTGAACATTGTGTGTAATTGCTCTCCATGTTGACAATAAAGAACGCTTTACTGACCCCCTGTTTCTATTGTTCAGGTTAATTCATCTGGGCCTAGTGTAGGAACAGATGAATTGAAGCTGATGAAAAGAGAATGGAGCCCTGCAGTCTCAATCACCACTGGGCGGGTGCTCCCAGGGTACGGGGCGGGGGGAGGTGCCTGTTGCCTGGATACTGGCAGGATCCATTTTGGAGGTCCTGCTGTTTTATTGGACAACACGCTTGACCCTCTGGCAACCCCAAATTGGCCCCTGACCCGAGTAGTCACACCTAATCAATGCAGCCATGCACACGCTTAACCAGGGAAAGGTTGGTGCTGCCTACCTGCTGGTCGAGACACAGAGATTGGCGCGGCAACGCGGATCAATATCATGCAAAGTGACATCTGCAACCATTTAGAATCACATTTGGTGGAATTGCTCTTTGTTATGTTGTCATCAACATGACGTGCGGCATCTCAAAAATGTGTTTTAAGTGGCTCCCTACTCTGCTAGGGATTTTGGAGCGAGCCAAATAAACCAGTGGGAAAGTGCATCAGTGCTCAGCGGATATTCCTTTAGTATGGGCATACATTTACAGCCTTACTTATTGTATGATTGTACATCTCAATATTACGAGCAAGGAGAAAGCGGTATGACATTTGTTATACCCATTTCTCATTTCTGTATTTTTAATATAAAAATATCCAAAGAAGCCAAAACAATAAACATAAAACTCAATGTGTCCAATAGTGGAAAACATGTCTCATCAACAAAACAAAATGAATAAATACATTTTATCATTTTATCATCCAGTGTCTGATTGGTTACTCATAACTGCATTAACTTAGTCCCCAGCTCACACAATGCTGTCATAGCTCTCCAGCCATCTGGTCATGAAGAACTCATAATAACTGATAAATTATGGGGTTTGTAATCATTTTGGGAAAGAAAAAGTCTTAAGAGTGTATTCCCTTGAAAATACAGTTGTTAATGCTTTAAAAGCCCACATATAGTGCACGCCTGCCGGGCGTGGTACACTGAATATGAAACCCTGCCTCTGGATCTGGCCTGTCACCAGTCTGTCAACGAATACAAACTAAGCACTAATCCCGTGGATTTCTTCATTCTGCAGCCTGACATGAAGAGAAATCGGACTACACGCCCAGTGATCTCTCAGATAGCTTCAGAGAGGCCAGCTGTCTCAGACGGTTCAGACTGGCTCTACATCCAGACGCGCACTTTTAGAAAAACAACAGAGGAACAAACATGCACTCATGTTTAGAGAGGACTTAAAGAGTTGGTCAACTGGGGCTGACATGGTGGTTATCCAAGACAAACAACAACCGAGACAACCTGAAATCAAAAATATTTACAGTGAAACAAACAGTTAATTATTCCAGAGTTCTTGAAATGCAGAAAAAAATGGTTTAAATAGCTCTATTATATACCCGAATATGAGATCCTCTTTTTTTTTTTTAAATCCTGTTTTAGAGATAACAGAATGTTTACAAGACTGTAGAAAAGTGCATCCAACGGCTATATTCCAACAAATGTAATGCCACACACACACGGACACACGCACACACACACACCATTCCTCTTGTACTAATCATTCATCAGGGCTAAACTCAGATTAGGGCAACATAACTCTCCATTGCAAAAGCCATCTCTACTAATTGAAAGTCTGTGTGGTCATCTTCAAACTATGTGACGTTATTGCCGAGTGATAAGTCCGTGGAGCCGACATCTTCTCTGTTCATTCGGTCAGCTGTTGTGTTCTGCCCCGCTCAGTCCACTGTGGTCCGACTCAGCATGGCTGCTCTTCACATGCTGCACCTCGCTCAAAACATTTGGGAGAACTTCCTCTTCCTTTAATATTACAGTTCTTGAGTCGTTATAGTTGCCTATTTAACCATTTTCACACAAACCACTGGATGTGGACGAGTTACATTTTGTCAATTGATCTTTAGAATTATGAAAAATCTAGTTTAGCCATGTTTAATTTCATGTATTTACTCATCACCAACATAGTTGTACTGGTGCTGTAGAGAACTGATAATGGTTCACAATGATAGTTAAGACCTTAACTTACGGTACAGGCCTAAAGAACCATTTTCTGGTTCACTGGAGAACCTTTTCTGTGGTGGCTCTACACTAATTATGGGAGCTCTAGTGAGCCGGATGGGATCATTTACTGCACAAAGAAGTTTCCAGTTCTTGTGGCTGGAGAAGCAAAGTGTGGAATAAGAGAGGAGCTGGCACGGATCCTCTGGCAAAAATCTAATTTGTTTGGATAAACACAACATGCACAATGCCAAGTGCTCCTCCATATTGAGTCAATACGATACAACACATATTTTCGAGGGCCTGGTCAACGCCCAGCTTGTTCGTGCCTCATCGTTAACATTCAGTAACAGCAGACTACATGTTTTAGATTTAAAAGCTCTCCCTTTTGCGGTTCACTGGACCAGCTGAAAATGTAATTACTTTTAATAATTACATTTTTAGATGTTTCATGCGATTTATTATATACTCAGATGTGTCTCCAAAATCAAAGAATATATTTTCTTTTCACTTTTTTTGCAATATTTTCCTGTAATTTAATATTTGTTAAAAAAAAAAATGAATATAAGGTGACAAATAAATGGGGTAAAGTTATCCGAGACTCACTCACGCTCTCGGCTGCAAATCAATCAGGCTGTGATTTCTCTTTGACATAAAAATGACTTTTTGTGCCCCGATTATTTTTCCTTTATCTGTAAGAAGATTTAAAAACTACTGTGAATATCTCCTCGTTGGGCAGATAAAATTTATCAGCATAAATCAGCTGGCCTACACGTATGATTAGAAGGTTTGTCTTGAGGATGCAGAACCCACCCACCTTGCCAGCTAACCAATCTATTCACCTGACCACAGCACCTCTGCTCACATAAATCTGTTGGACTGCTCTGCTGGCTCTTTTTACTGGGCGTGCTTCACTCTGTGTGGTTTATATTCACGCATATTTGCATGCTTTCGCGAGCGTTTTTTGTGTGGAGGGTATTGAAACATTTCTTCTAAAGAGACGGATTGGAGGTTTCCTGATCCGGGGCGTGCCGCGCACATCCATCAGAGTGACAGTCTGGTTTCCTGGTGATTTAGGACTTACTGAAGCGGCCCTGCTAGCCGCCGTACTCTGACCACAGCCATTCCATCACCCTCCCACCTCCTAGTCTTAATGTCACCACACAGACAACCTGGAGCTCAGTCCATTCAAGTGTCTCTCTCTCTCATCTCAATGTGTGTGTATGTGTGTGTTTTATTCAAAATACAGATTTAAAATCTCTGAAGTAAGAATAAACTGATATTGGTCCAGTCTGATTTGATAAAATATAATGCATGTTATATGTTTGAAGATATTTCCTGTTGTATTTTTCAATGCTTTTTTATGGCATTAAATGTGTTGCATAACCACTAGTTAGCGTTCTGCTTCCTGACGCTCCTTTGCAATGAGTCAACGTTTGATATAATATAAGTCAAAGTTTGCATTGTAAATAGTAGCAAATGATAGCTATAAAAACTAATCTGTGTGTCAATGTCGTCAAGATAATAATTTGTTATAATTTAAGACAGAGCCTATTCATTTGAAGTCGGAGAGCATATCCTCACTCGTCCTGCGTGGAAGTGTTGAAGTTGAGTCTGTTTCAAGTAATATCTGTATGGACGGTACACTCGAGTCGTCCTCGGCTCCGGGCTTGGATTTTTTTTGGAGTGCCGGCTGTCCATTCACACAAAGCGGATTTTGCATCAGCCAGCTTAGAAGTGAGCGTTGCTTTGAAGTGCTCTAATCCTTCCTCTACCTTCAGACAACCTTTCCTGATCCACAGCAGAGTCACAGTGGCCGCTAACTGCAAAGGCCCGTAGCCCTCACCCGCACACACAAACATGCATAAGAGTGTGCATGCACTTGAGATAGTGCACATGTTTATACACTATTACACATAAGCATACAGGTAGCAACATGTACAATATGTGTACAATATGAATACATCGCTTTTTGGGATTGTGTAGGGACAAGCATTTTTGATGTAGAAAATAATCTCACCTAGCAATGAGCAGAATGTGCTTGTGACACCTTAAAAGGATGTCCCCCTCACTATCAATCCAAAGGTTTTTTAAAAATATTGTTGAGCCCTAAAGTTCGATTAAGCTGTTATTTATCTCCCTATAAAAAAAAAAAAATATATATATATATATATATATATATATATATATATAAAATAAATAAATGAAATATGATTGTGTTTTTTTTATTAATATGTTACACACTTCAGATTTATCCTGTGACCATTTGAGGGGTCCTTCTTTCCAGGTTTAGGACCACTGTGCTTCAATGGATCTACATAGGGATTTATAATATATGGAAAACATGTAATAATATGTGAAATATTGTTAACGAGCAGTACTTTTTTTTTGTGTCGATCTTGCATTTTATCTTATAAGTCATACAATTATGTGAGTCATACTTCTCAAAGCCACTATTCAAACCAAAGAACTACTGAAGTGCTTCCACGTGCATAAGCAGACATTCAAACGAGTATATGAATATAAACAGGCGCATACAGTACATGTCGGGCTTCCTCGCGAGCATATATGTCGGCAAAGCAGTCAGAAATCTTACATCAGATCCAGCAGGCGGCCTCAAATTCAGTCTCGGTGAAACTCCTGCGCTCCACTGAAGAGGCAGAGCTGTCAGAGTGGGTGGCATAACCGAGCTGACAGCCCACTGTGGGCCGCCGCTCTCTATTCGCCAGACAGAGATCAGCCATTTTCAATTTCCTCCTTGTCGCATGCTTAAACCCACACATAACCAAGACACTCGACAACAACAAGGGCCAACTTCTGTGACTGACGAAGAAGACTAACAATTGGGTGGATTAACCAATGGGATCTACTGTTGTTGGTGGGTGGTCTGACTCTTTTCATACTCCTCTCTCTTTGGCTCAGAGCTTTGACCAATCCCCTGTCAGATGGGGTCACTCCATTCTCCCCACCAGCACCCCTATCGGCCAGGGTTGGAGAACAATTAATTACATCATTAACACAACTTACAGGCAGGTGCTGTATGTGTTTGTGTTCTGGTCCATATATTTCAATCCAACTGTTCAGGAATATTGTAGACTCATGCATAATCCATATTATTTTTCCCTGCTTGCCTGGCCTGCTCACTGCCTACCCGGTGCTGGAAGCAGACGGTGCACGTTGGCTGGCCATCTCGTCCTTCTTTGTGCGCCAGTTCTCCGTCTAAAAGGAATCTCAGGCTTTCAAGCCTCTTTTTGTGAACCGCTCATCAAAGCCTCAGCAAATGCTATACTGCTGTTTTTGAAGTCAATATCCCACTTTGACTTTGGATGAGATCTTATGGTCATAGTTCTGTGGCTCTCTCTCATTATTTAAATCATATGTATACTCCAATGCAAAGGACTTATTGCCATAATTTTCCTGAAGAAGGTAACATATTGATTTCCATTGACCATTATGATTGATTTCCATAACTGGCCTTCTCTTTCATACCACCTCCCCTCCCCCTTCTTTAATCTTTGTGTTGCCTTTGTATTCTACTGAAACCTTCAGAGGATGAAGGGAAAACCAGATTGACCTTCATGGAAACCCTTGAAGGATGGAAGAAACATTTGTTATATTTCTCTGAGGAAGTCGCTGCATCTTATTATTTACCATGGAAATCTTCAAACAAACATATGAAGTCATATTTATAAAGTAAAAGGAAAGTTCTGGCGACACAAATGAAATATGGCCGTTGAAAATGATTTACCATGGGTAAATAAATTGTTACGTTTGTGGAACATTTCGGCAATATATTTTTACCGTTTTCCTGACAATTGCTCCCCATTAAAATGATCAAAACTAAAGAATGCTCCACCTTCCTATTATAAAAAGAGATCCATGCTCACTCCCAGGCTTTAGTGCCTTTCACCTCCTCTGGAAGAACAGAAGGATCATCAATATGGTTGAGCTTTTGCTTCCCTGGCTGGGCTCTCTGATGATTTGGCCATACAGCCAGTGGAAAATTGGACAGTTTAATTTTTTTGTGGGGGGGGGGGGGGGGGGGGGTAAAAAGGAAAACGCATGCAGGACGACGGGGAACGATGGAAATAGCTTATCCTCTCGAACAGACAGGCAGTAAGATGACACTTTCCCTCCCGTCGAAAATGCTGAAGACCGCTTTGTCATTCCCCTAATTGGAAGTGATTACATTAAAACTGGGAGGGAATGATCCTTCTCGCTGGCAGGGGTGACTCTGGGTGCTTGTTCAACCACAAATCACCTCTTATTGAAATTATTTTCTTTGAATAAAAGTTGGCAGAGACACAATGTCTCTCATCTAGTAGCATCATTGCGATGTTTGGACACAACTGTGACAGAGGGTGGGACAACTTGCCTCTCGCAAACAAAACACCACCACAAGAAAAAAAAGGAGGCGGAGGATTACCGTAAACAAATTCAGTTCTGATGAAGCAACATCCCTTTAGCAGCCTCCTCATTAATCAGGTTCCAGGGCCTAAAGTATGCCTGCTGTTTCTGCATGTTGGCAAATGTACAAAACCTTGTTTTCCTGTCTGGTACAGAATGATACACGTTGTACAAAATGACCTTTCCCCCGGATGGTGGCACCGCAGTGACCGCCCAAAATGACTTCAAAAGTAAGCCACACATGCTACAAATACAAGAGAGAAAATGTTTTTACTGCAGTTTACCACGTTACAAACCAAAAACAGCTGTAAGTAGAATCTTATAACATTTAAATATATAAGATTTGAGCATGCATGTCGCAATTAATGTGAATCATTTCTGTTTAAGAATTTATTCAAACAGAGTGGCCCATCCTCCCGCCATGTATGTCATCCTGCGCCTCACATCCAATACTTAAAATAACGGATATTTATATGTTGGTAATTTAACCCCCACAGCCCCAGTATACCACATAGGGGTCCCGCTTGCAAGAGAGAGGCTAACGGTGTATTTTGTTTCAAGGAAACACTCCAGCATGACTTGAAAAAATAAAATAAAATATTTTTTTGTTGTGAAAGTTCAAGTTAAACGTACTGACCATCAGTACTAAATACAATAACAAGCTGCCTTGATCAACTTGTACTGGTCGATCCTACATACACAAAGCTCTTGGATGTCCTAATGGCGGAAGCAGGCACCGTCAGTTACTATCGCTGTTAAACTGTCATCATAAACCTTCAACTCCTTCCTGGCAAACAAAAGAAAGCATTTCTTTGTCGGATGCATCAGTCAGACACCATTTTCTCATCTGCTGTAATAGATGAGCAGAGGATGATAAGGAGGAAAGGAAAGTATCAGGTAAGCAATTAAACCGAGGTGCCCTCTTGTCATCCTCGTCTCATCTCCTTCAGTTCTTTTTCCTCCTCCTCCTCCTCCTCTTCCTCCTCCTCCTCTGTGCTGCTCAGCATTCATTAGGCTCGGCTTCCCCAAACACTGTTTTATCTACAGGAAACTTTACTGTGTTGAACTCCTGATCACCCTGATAAACCGCCGGGCTAATTAAACAGAGGCTCATACAATGTGTTCCTGCATGTGTATATGCATATTTATGTGTGTACGTGTGTGTAATCCATGGAGTGTGTCTCTTTATCTCCTCTCCAGTTTCTCTCTCTCTGTCTCTCTCCTCCTTCGTCTGGTGGGCTCAGGGAAATGATGCTGAATGCTGAAAATATGGCACACGCTGAAAGCAGCATTTAAATCTTGACAGTGGCTGGGATTAGCTAGGTAACAAGGAGGACAGCTTGGGAAAAACAAGCCGGGAGAGGTGAACTCGAGGACAGGGAGGCGGAGGAAGAAGATTCTGGATCTGGAAAAATGGGACAAGTTTCATAATTATCTCCAAAACTATCTCCAGTCTTTTTTTTCTACTTTCACTTTGAAGTTTCTCCCACTTTTAATGATTGTCAAGCTTTTTACCGTCCTCCCAACCCAAACTTTAGCTTGAATGGCCTGAAGTTTTAAAGTCCTCTCTTGGCCTTTTTGTGTGACATCATTATCTGACACCAAAGTGACTTACAAAAACACTTGAAGGAAAGTCTGGCTGCCTTTAATGTTCTACTTTTTTTTCAAACCAAACTTTAGCTGTGCTAAAAGCAAACATGATCCTAGCATCTTCACTCCCCCTGCTATCGCCTTCGGACTGCAGCCTACTGAATCCTAATCCTCTCTCAGGAGTCCTCTGCAAACCTCGACTTGATGAACATGTGCTGAACTGACTCTGTGGGCTTCCTCCTAAGGCCGCAGACAGGATGAGGTGGAGAGAAAACTTGTGAGGGACAGATATTGAAAAAGAGTGTGTGTGTGTGGGGGGGGAGAGAACATTTCCCCAATTAAGCAGCTCTCCAGGAAGGGAACATTGCCTGACACGGACATGTGGACATGAGGGCAAGAATGCACATACAGCACACACTTAGCTTCATGATGGACTTGTGGTTTCTTGGCTGAGCAAAAAAAGGAAATAGTAGGTTACACCATATGCCTGCCTGTGTGTGTGTGTGTATTGCATATGCATAGCTTAATGTTTTATGCATGAGCTGTTATGCAATCTCTGTGTCAAAGCCTTACAGTGTGGCTCCATTTCTATGCAGACAGCATAGGCGCTTTTCCATTTCATATTCCAGGCTTTGCATTGACATGTACTGATATATATTCCATCATGTCACTCACAGCAGAGACGTAGGCTTATGCAGCATGAAAGAAGGGCAATTCAGCCTCAACTCAACTGACACACATTTAACTTACAGAGATGTTCATCATTCTCTCTTGCTCAAATAAATCCATTTAGGGCGGATTCATGGCACATAACTGTACAGTATATGGCCAGAAGTAATGTTGTGGTGGAAGTTATTGCAAGGCATGATCTTTTAGAGGAATAATGATTCATCATATTCATACTGAGTGGTTCCAAGGGCTTTAAAATCACAGACTGGAAATCATAAAGTAGTTAACCCAACTTTGTATTCATCTTTATTCTACATCAGTGATCCCAGACTTCTACTAAAGTGGCCACATTTCCACTTTCAAAAGTTAGACGTTTCATACTGCTTGTTTTGTATGGAGCTCTTACATTGACCCATGTGACCCTGTGTGAGTCACTGTGTGGTGTATTTCTCTTGAGCTTTCCTCAACTTTTCTGCTATAAGACCTCAGTATTTACATTGAAATAGTCATTTAATTCACCAATTAGTCTTGAGATTTAGTTTCAGAGTATGAATATTAGCAAATTATTATCTTGTTGTATTAAAAGATTTTAAAACCTGATATTATATTCTGATCAGCTTGTTTTGATATTTCTTCCACTGTTTGATTATCTTAACATATTATTATTATTATTTTAGTCTTCACTCTTGCATGTACACATTTTTGCTCATTCTTGGTCAAATGAACGATGTGCTCTGTAGGAATGTAACCGTTTGTGTCAAACTGTCGTGGTACGTGGGGAACGCATCAGACAGATGTGCCAATCACTGAGAATAAAAGCAACCCGTATTTTTAATTTCACAGCTTGAGAGATGCTTTTCAGTGTTATCGGCTATGGTGGCCTGTTGCCAGTTGGGAGCGTTTGTTTAGTGTTGGTACTGTATGCAGGGAGTTAGAAACATTTCTTATTGATATAAATACCATTTTGATTTCCATTGTCACATCCCCACACACAGACACATAGTTGGTAAGGACATATAAATAACGAGCTCATACGACCTCGTCAGAGGGCAAAATGTTACGGCTCGGAGGAGCGTAAAAAGTCAGCCAGTCCGTTTCGGTCAGCGTCAGAAAGCTTCTTTCTGTAGCTATTGAACTGTCCCACAAGCAGTTCTGACATACTGCCCACCCTCAGATTGAGTATTTGGTGGTATTTGATGTGGTTTCTGCAGCAACCACTGATCTCTGCTATAAGACTCTGTGAGGATAAAAGTCAGGAAGGTTTGATCGCGCTGTGATGCCCAGGGTTCACTCGGCTCACTGATGTTGTGGACCCCAGGGTTTGATTCCAAGAATTTTGGCTAAATACACATGCACATGCTGTCTGTATGTATGTATGTATGTATGTATGTATGTGTGTGTGTATATATATATATATATATATATATATATATATATATATATATATACACACACACACAGCATGTGCATGTGTATTTAAAATCCAGATTTTCATGAATAAATAATTTAAAGATAATTCATGTTGAAGGGGTAGTGTAGTGTTGATTAAGTCTACATCTTAAGTGTGCATTTAATCAAACTTCATTAGATCTATCATAATAATGGAAGATGACACTGACAGGTATATCTGGTTTTGAAGTAAAAGGCCACGTTTATCCATCTAACCTTAGTTGTCAGTGATGTGTCAGTGATGTGTCCGTGCTTTGGCGCTGTCACTTGACTGTCATGTCAGAGAGAACCCACAGAGAGAGCATAGACAAGCCCTCTGAACTCTACCACTCAATGGTTCAAACCCTGACACATCAAGCACACACACACACACACACACACACTTGACAGACTGACAGAGTTGGCTGTTGGGATACTGACCAGTAGAGGACCATGGAAAATAATACACAATGTCCATTACTTATTGACTACAACAGTGTGGGTAGAGGGATGCAAAACATACGCTAATTGACCGAGCAGACGTGAGAACAAGAATGGTGCTGGCTTGTGAGAGGTACATTAGAGCAGTGGTCCCCAACCTTTTTATCACCGCGGACCGGTCAACGCTTGACAAATTTTACCGCGGCCCGGGGGGTGTTGGTGCGGCGCGTTAGTGCACCGACCCTTTGAGAGTTACGTGCGTACGTTTTACATGCCTGCACAGATACAGATACACCACAAAAACTAATATAAAGTGCATGGAAATTTTTACTCACCATAATGCCAAATCAATGGGAGCCCTGCAAGTGGCGAAGCAGTTTTGAAGGCTTCATTGCCTCATTAGCAAGCCGGTCGCCGCATATTATGCAGAGCGGGCTTGGAATATGGGAATCACCTGCCGCGATAAACCCATATTTTAAGTAGGTCTCCTGGTATTGTCTGGTAAAAGTTTTCTTTTTCTTTGAACTCGTAGGCTCTTCTTCTGTCTCTTCACTAGACCTTTTCCCTTTCGCAAAAAAAATATCCAAAGACGTCTGTTTCTTACTCATTTTGCTAGCTTGTGGGTTAAAATTGGGCGCACAAGTGACCGGGATGCAAACGAGCGAATCCGGTCATTTTTCAAAATAAAAGGTTTTTCAAAATAAAAGATCGTTCATACTCTGATAATAAATAAAACGGAAATTATTAATTATTTCTTGTGCGGCCCGGTACCAATTGATCCACGGACCGGTACCGGTCCGCGGCCCGGGAGTTGGGGACCACTGCATTAGAGGACAGGACCGATGTAGGAATGCGTCGCTATGAGGCAACAATAACATAATCGACTCAGGTACATTGAACGCTCCCCTGTTACCGTGTCCTCTTATCCTTGAGGCTCAGCAGCAGCCTTTGTTATTTCTACAATAGTAGTGTTGTGCTGGCATGTCATCCTTTCACGGTCATTGTTTCTCACCTTTAGCTCGGCAGCTATGGGAGGACGTCTCTGAGGAAAAGACTGTGACCTCTCGTCACATCTGTTTGTCATTTAATCACTTGTCCTTGTTTCAACCCTTCTATCTCTACAGGTTTCACATTTAGGATACAATAGTGTCAGGAGGGTTTATAACAAAACATTTTGTTTCCCTAAGTGGATGCAAACTATCATCTAACAAAGAACCGTTTATAAATCCAAACAATACTGAAATCAGCTGTTGTTTTTTGAATAACCATGAAGCGGTCAACACACAGTTGCTAAACTGTGAACATGTTGCATTGAAAAGCACTGGATTGTATGGATCTGTTTTGGATCTTTCAATTACCAGTTCAGTTCTGCATAAGACAGATGACTCTTTCCAGCCCTTCTTTTTCTCTCTCTGTCCTTTCTTAAATATCTCTGTCTTGCTGGCTTCCTCCCAGCCACATCACCCTTGTGGCACTAGTGATATCTCTGAGTCAAGGGACCAGACACATTCTCTCTCTCTCTCTCTCTCTCTCACACACAGACACACACACTTATTTCAGAACAGCAGCTGGAGTCTGAGGCAGTATAAATCCTATTTCTGCTTGTTAATGGGATTATGTCTTTTAATTAAAGGCAAGTGGAGAGCAATTATGAGTAGTGAGAGGATGTAGCACAGTTCACCGTTGTGTCATTGTGTCAGTATTCAAGGTGCTCTCGTGCAGGTGGACTTGGATGCTGCTGGAAGTTTTTAGACATCAAGCTTTACTGTTTTTTTAACAAGTATTAAAATGTATTTATTTACTTAGCGATCATACAGTTGTGACATGTTTCACAATCAGTGTAAGGCATAGTATGTACTCTGTGTATTAGTGTTAGTACATTTACTATAACATGTGTAACCATAGCCAGGTTATACAGTCATATCTATTTCCGTGTCCCACGTGAGAAAAGAGGAATTCCACTACACCTTTTCTATTCACCTGACTTTTTATGCATTTAAATATTTAAACAGAGGTCAATTGGGGAGTGAGTGTCAAGACAGGTGTCTGGCATAGGTGACGGGATTAGATGACAATCGGTGGACAGGGCTAGATGAACCGGAGAAGGATACAGGATAACAGGAACTAAATAGTGGAGTAGCTGTCACCATGACAGCTTTTATGGTTAAGGATAGTTATTTTTTCCTAGTTTACATTAACTGCTTTATACCACTTTGGTGTACACTGTCACTATTAAATAAAGTCTAGCAGTAATATTACCGTTTTGTCTTTATCATTATGCAAGATCCCCCTACATGAGTTAACCTCGCTCTGGCCTGATGAGTGACCCATGTGCCGCCCTGAGTTCCCGCGCGGCACCACCCCACCGACCGCGCGTCACCCCGTGTGCCCCTCGGATGACCTCCGCGGAGAGAAACCTGGTTTTAAATTAGCGTTTTGACTATTCAAACCAAAACCCAATAAGATTTGTATATATACTTTCGTTATTTATATAAAGCGCGGTATAGAGCTCGGATAGCGGTCGTTATGAAACATCAGACTTAATAATTTGTGACAAACCCTGCAAGGAGATTTAACAGCTATGAATCTCTCTCCCAGCCTGTAGACAAAGGGGGTCTCCCAGTAGTATGTCTCTCCTTATCTAAGCCTATGTGTGTAGGGAAAAGTGTGTTCATATCAGTGTGTGTAGCCGTGGGGATGGAGCTCAACTCACCTCAGGGGATAGATGGTGACGTCGTGGAGACCTCGCTCTAGGCAGATGACGACTCGATCAAGGAACTGATTAATTGATGGCTCAAAAAGGCTCAAAACAAGTTGTTTAGTTAAACTGCAATGCAGCTAAGATTTAAACACATGTGTAGGCAGGTGAAACTTGATAAGACACCAGACACAACACTATCTTCAGGGATCTTTATTTCCCGACTACTCTTAAGGAATTAGAGAAGTATTAAATTAATTTGGAATGTTCAATTTGGAATAGATTAAACAAAGATGGTCCAGTACATTTACACTGTGCACATAGAATCTCACTTAAACACGTTTCCCCAATCTGGGTCACTGATCTATATAGTGCACTTCCCAAAATGACTTGAAAACTTAACTAACTCAAAGTGCAAATAATCTGTGTATAATTCAAGTGCATACATTCAGTGTATAAATTCAGTACAAAAATAACTGTAGAGGTAGTTCTTCTGTTAACACAGAAATAAAAGACAACAAACAATACAAAACAGTTAGCTCTGAACTTAACAACATGAAACATTTGGTCCATTAATAAAGAGAAATTATGCAGTATATAACAATATACTCACTACGTTTTATCTTGGTGCTAGCTTAAATGCACATGTGGTGGCTACAGACACTCATCCCATACAGCATACATAACAAAAATAAACATTATTTTCAGTACAATGGACATGCAGTAAATGTGCTCGAACATGAATAATAACAGAATGTATCCCTGTAGGATGGTCTTAAGATGACACACATTATTATCTTTACAGTCTCCTCATGAACGCTCAGCACATGTAAATACAATCTGTAAACATCGGACCAATTAAATCACTATCGGTGCATTTAGCGTCACACAATAAATTTCCCGACTTCTCTACCCTCATATAAATGAACATCTTTCGATTGTTTAGAATAGAAATAATATTTAAAACATATTTACTCACACAGAAAACAACCAACGTCACCAGTTCGTCAATTGATACAGCGGAGTTTACTTCCTTCTTCGCTCTTTGCTACTGGCTTCCTCTAAAGTACAGTGTCCTCTAGTGGCTTTAGTGGTGACAACATCTTTCCCACTAGGTTACACAAAATTCAAATATTAACAGCTAAATAGTTCGCAACACCCGTCAATAAGTAAAACTCGAGCTAATGAGCAAAGTGTTTTGCCAAAAAGTACGGAGATTTAAAAAATCTATATCTACGAGGTATCGGGATTTCCCCAACAAAGGTTCCTAACAAAGCTTGTCTCTCCTTAGTTACTTTGGCATATCCCTGTCTCATAGAGCAAGTGCCTCTCTGCTTGGACACTCGTGACCGTCAGGGGACAAGCAGTCTTTCTTACTTCCCCTAAACATGCAGCAGTGGCCTCAGGCTAAAGGGGATCTACCTCCTCCTTTCATGACCATTGGCATAAGCTCCTTAACTTACTAGAATTGTTTAATATCAAGTTATACTGACTTATACTCAGGACTTTAGTTGGCAACACCTCCTCATATAGCTCAAGACAATTAAGGATACCTTACAGTGACCTCTCAGTAGTACACAATAATACAAGACTTTGTGATAAAGCATGTGAAAAAGGAACAACATTGTAGTACGGATTATATCAGTTACATACATCAAACAGATTATATTGTAGAATAAACACACTATATAGGTACTCTACCACAAAGTTAACAGCTGCTCCTGTTATGCGGTCTGCAGCGCTAAACCGCCTTAGTCCTAGATAGCTTTATTATGAGAAATAAAACATACATATTAAAGATGGATAATCGATAATGCAGATAACAGTAGATGCATAAACCCGCTGCACGTGGGATGCGTATGTTTTTGCAGTCATCGGGAGGAGCAAAGTCATAAAACACACCACCAAAAGGAGGCTCTTTCTCATTCTAAAAGGCCTGTGTCCCTTTACCATTAGGACTGGACGATTCACGGTTAGATGTGTTTATTTCTAAACTATCAGGCTCCTAGGCCCTTATGACACACAGCTATATGTGTGCCTGTTCATTGCCTATTCATACAGAGCTCTCTATCTTGTGACTTGTTCCTAAGAATATAAATTCACATTCAATTTCAGGCCTTCTAACAGTTTTCACACTGCTTCTGGTGATTTTGCCTACATTTTTGCTTGTATTTGACCATTTACCAAGTCATTCATTGACATGAACCAAAGCAAACCAACTATGGGTTTGAAAAGACTGTAAGACCGATACGTGCTAAACTTTGGTGTTGGGATAATTTGCCCTTTGCTTTGTTCCACAACACACTGATTCCATTATTGGAGGTGAGAACTGGCCTCCGAGTAGTGTTTCACTGCATCAAAATCCACTTAGCGGCATCTTAAAGGGGAAAGTGACACCTGAGTGGCATTACAAGCTGCAGCTGTAACAATGGCACTGATAGAGTTCGAGAAAGGACAGTCACATCTCTCCTGTAATCACTTTTATCAGCCGGGGGCCTGCTAATGTGTCACCGCAGGATAAGCACTGCTGCACACACACAGGTATGCATGCTTAACAAACACACACACACACACACACACACATAGAGACTCAATAATTTTTGTTTATCACACTCTGACACTCACATACATACATCCTAAGCCAAGAGTTCATGCATGTATGTAAATCCCATCACGCTCCTAACATGCTCGTCCTATTACCTGAAGCAGCAGACATGATTCTGTCTCTATCCCTTTCTGTCTATCTGACAAGGGAGCGTTTTGTTCCAATTAGTCCAAGCAGACACGCTTCCAGAAGCCACCTAGCCAGCCCTCAGGATGATTAAACCCAACACACCTTCTCCAACAGATTAACATACAATTACGCTGCAGGCAGAAACAGAGAGACAGAGATACCGGTAGTTAGAAAGGATGCATGAAAAGACTATGGCACAGTGAAGAAGGAAGGAGAGATACAAAAAAAATGTAATAGGAAGCGTGAGGGTAAAGATACAAAAATAAAATGAAAAAGAGACCGGAAAGGGAAAAGGGGGGAAGTGATGGAGTGGTAAAGGTGGTAGAACTGTCAGGATCTGTAGTTTTGTGTCGTGCTTCCTGTTTTATTTTGAAGTCCTTGTCTCTCGTGTCCTCTGTTTCCCTGCACTTCCTGTCCCTGTGATTGTCTGCCATGTCCCTGATTGTTTCCTCCTGTGTCCAATCACCTGCACCAGCCCTGTGTATTTAAACCCTGTTTGTGTCATTCCCCTTTGTTGGTTTGTCTTGTTTTGATCGCTGGAGATCAAAGCAAGTGTGTGTGAGCCTGTCTCGTATGTTTTGTCCGCTTAGAATCCTATGTCAGTGAGCAATAAAGTTCCCTTTTTCCCGTGTTGTTGTCGGCGTTTGGGTCTAGTTTCCTGCAGCTGCTCATAACAGAACTAACCGACCAAAGATGGACTCAGCCTACTGCCCTTTCTTCCCCTCTGATAGATCCCGCTTGTGTTCGGGTCGACTTCGTGGCCGTGGAGGGTGAGCTTCCAGGTACGAGGTGGACCCAGCTCCGAACCCCTTCAACGGGACCCGTTGGGCTTATGGGGGGCCTCGCAGCCTCAGGGACAGAGGTCACGCAGGCCCAGCCCCGGAGTTGGGGGCGCAAATCTCCGGACCGCGTCGGTGGAAGGTTCCGGCTGCCGCCTCCGTGCCGCAGACCACTCCGGTTCCCGCATTCGCCCCTGTGCTTCAGCATTCGCCTGTTCCTGCTGCCGCCTCAGTGTTCCGGTCAACCCCTGTTTCCTGTGACCTGTCTGTGCTCCGGCCAACCCCGGAGTTCCGGCCGGCCTTGATCCAGGACGCTCTCCGGGACATGGAGTCCCTCCGAGCCCTCTCGGTGAGCATGGTCCTGCTTCGGTCGCAGTCCACGCCGGTTCCTGCTGACGGTGCGCCGCAGTCCACGCTGGTTTCCGCTGCCGCTTCCATGCCGCAGTCCCGTATCCTTTCGGTGCCCCGGCCGACCCCAGCTCCCCGTGTCTTGTCGGCGCGCCGGCCAATCCCAGCTCCCCGACTCTGGTTCCCCCTGTCCCGTCGCCGCCCCGGCCGACTCCGGTTCCCCCTGTCCCGTCGCCGCCCCGTCCGACTCCGGTTCCCCCTGTCCCGTCGCCGCCCCGGTCGACTCCGGTTCCCCGTGTCCCGTCGCCGCCCTGGCCGCTTCCGGCTTCTGACTCCGGGGTTCATTTGGCTCAGAGCCCGGTTCCCCAGAGCCCAGTTCCCCAGAGCCCGTCTGTCCGCCTGGTTGTCGTCCCTCAGCTCGTCCT
Source organism: Cyclopterus lumpus (assembly GCF_009769545.1). Classification (NCBI taxonomy): domain Eukaryota; kingdom Metazoa; phylum Chordata; class Actinopteri; order Perciformes; family Cyclopteridae; genus Cyclopterus; species Cyclopterus lumpus. Next base: position 14,505,066 of record NC_046986.1, read on the forward strand.
CCGGAGCAGGTCTGTCCGACTGGTGGCCGCCGGACTTCTTCTGCCATGCTTTTGCTCCTGCCTCCGACTCCCGTCCACCCACCCTGGGGAACTGTGTTTGGACGTCTGGAATCCGCCCCTGATTGTCTGCCATATCCCTGATTGTTTCCTCCTGTTTCCAATCACCTGCAGCAGCCCTGTGTATTTAAACCCTGTTTGTGTCATTCCCCTTTGTCGGTTCGTCTTGTTTTGATCGCTGGAGATCGTGTGTGTGTGAGCCTGTCTCGTATGTTTTGTCCGCTTAGAATCCTATGTCAGTGAGCAATAAAGTTGCCCTCTGCTCAAAGAAAGAATGCAATAGGTAAATAGAGATAGCTTAGAGTGTGTGTGTGTGAAAAGTGAGTTTTGTGTTACTGCCCAACCCTCCATGTTGCAACATTGTTGAAGAATTCAAGTACCGATACCTGCTCTCACATTCCTGCACATTTTACAATTTCTTGTGGGAACCAATCTATTTTTGCGCATACAAAGTTAAAGGGCAAATATTAACCATATATGCTGTTTATATTGCTTGAAATTGGGATGAGGTAAACATCTCAGTATTTTAACATACAATTGTTTGATTATGTTGACTTAAAACCCCCAAAATACAGCGTGTCCACCAGACCCACAAACACTGGCTGAATAACAAAAATATGAACACCACACAATTAAGCATTGCTTCCGTGCCGCAGCCCCTGCCGGTTCCCGCTGACGCCTCCGTGCCGCGGTCCACGCCGGTTCTGACTCCCAGTGTCCCGTCGGCGCTCCAGACGTTCACAGCTCCCCGTGTCCTGTCGGTGCCCCGGCCGATCCCAGCTCAAGCTTGTTCAAAAATTTGCTGTTTTGCCTCATAGGGATGGTTTTGTGGCTATACTATTTCATACTTTTTTGTTATGTAATCTGCATATTCCCTGGCAGAATTATGGTATTGGGGTTATGGTTAGGTATTTATGGTTGTATTAGTTGTAGCTATTGTGTTCTAATGTGCAAATTTAAGCTATAGTTTTTACTTGGTGGATGTTGATGTGAAATAAGGGTCCAATAAATAAGACTGGCAAAAACTGACCGACTGCATCACCATAATCACTGTAAAAAACACATACTCCAGCCTATAGGGACTGATTACACTGTTTGTTTGTTTCTTTTCCTTATTCAGGATGTTCCACTTAATCGAATTCATAACCAACAAAACAATAGCAGTGGTGCCACAAAATTGGATCAGACACCGTTGCATGCTGTGGTGAGCAATAACAGCTATGGGATTTAAATTGAACCTTTAATCATTTCACTTTTTAAAATGTTAACAATTGTTAATTGTATACCACATATATTACAATACACACTGCCACATTGAATCCAAGCGAATATGATTATTAGGATTGCATTACTGGAATTGTATAAAACTTGATGTTTCCATATTTTAAGTGAAATCGGTTGTCCAAATGATTTTTTAACCTTATTCTAATGTGTTTTTTTTTTAACAGCCGCTCAAGTTCATATGATGAGCTTGATGTAGAACATGAAACAGCAGCTTGACCAATTGATGGTCAAAGTTGACAATCTTGCTAGTAAGCAATACTCAACAGGCCGAGAAGTCGAGGTGACTGGACACTCTGTTCCGTTTCTGTTTACCTCAGTGGAGGAAGTGGACCTTTTTGAGGAACGGCTAAAAGATCCCTCCAACTTTCCGCTGAAGAAGAGTGTGGTGAGTTTTTTTTTTTTTTTTAGCATCTCAAGCAAATCTGATTAAAATTGATATTTATTTGAACTATTGTATGTAATTAACACAAGATAATACCCTGTTTGATGGAAATGTTTTCTGTAAAATATCAGATATTAATAGTACTTTTTTGATCCATTTTAGATTTCCTTCCTCGCAAGCATTGGAGGACATGATACAAAACGGGTGACATGGAACATCCTCACCCGCATGTTCAGCCATGATGTTGGGAAGAACATCAATTGGAAAGTGGTGAATGGGAAAAAGTCCTTCAGTTAGATGGCGTCAAAGACTTTGCTCCTGCGTAAGTAACTAATATTTAATGAAAATAATTAAAGTCACCCAGAGGTCTTAGGTAGTGTTCAAACTTACAAATTAGCATACTTCACAGATATTTTTTAACGGTGCTAAATTCATTATTTGAATTGCAACTTCATTCTCTGCTCAGGTAGATGTTACTCGACTATATATTTACATATATAATACTGATATATTACCTCTGAATGCAGCATAGCAAACTTTTTAAGTGTCAGACAGCCACTAGCTTTTAGACTGCATGTCTGCTGTATGTTGCACTGTGGATTCATAAGATTTTGTTTTGTGATTACAGATGCCGTCAGAAAGAATCAGGTCACACGTGCGGCCACAGATGATGAGATTCTGAAAAACGCCATTAGGTGGTTCTACCTGGCAGCAGACCGGGGTAGCTCCAGGAGGTGTGCTGTAAATCTGTAAATGCTATGACAAGCCAAGATGCCCACAGAGCGATCATTAAGTGTAAAGAATGAGAACATGTATAAAATCATAGTAGGATTTATCTAACAACCATTGTTTCCCCTCTGATTTTTAAAATCATCCTCAATTGTTTTGTTTCTATATTTAAAGATTAACCTCCTTGTCAAGGTAAACTCTTCTCCTTCTCCAACTCGCTTTCTCCATCCGCTCCTCCCCATCTGTCTTAACCTCATTATAGATGTCAATAGCCAAACTGCTTGGTCCCCCCCCCCCCCCCCCCCGATACACCGCGCTATACCCCACAGTGACCCCGAGCGCTGTTTACCTTGTTAACAGGACGCTGGACCCCAAACACACCCTCATTTCCTATGCTATAAGGCCCATTTATGAGCATTTTACTTGTGTCTGTGTGGCCCCAAAGAGACACCGGGGCCAGCAATGACGGTGTTTGTTCAGTTGTCTTACATTACTGTGTTTGAAGTAGACAAGGGCTTGATCGTTGGAATAGGAACAGGAAAAGGTTATTTCCTGTGTCAGACCTTTTCCCTTGAGAAGGTTGAGATGGATACATATTAAACATTGAAGGGTTTATAATGTGTAAAATAATAATCATGTTGTGTGTTGTTTATACATTACTTATCTATAAAATAGCAGGAACAAGGCCACTGGAATGCTAAGGCGAGGCTGCTCTGGCATAGAACAGTAAGGGGCTGGTAAAATAAGTACAAATAGCGGCCTCTGGTATTTATGCTTAGGAGTTGATGACAGTAATAGAAGCAGGTATGCAGGTGAGGTAAAGGTGAAAACCTTCACCTCACCTGCATACCTGCTTCCATTACTGTCATCAGCTCCTGAGAAACACTGAGGACAACTCCAGGGCATAGAGAGCAAAGCATGCTCTGGAACAATGAAAAAGTCACACGCTCACATCACAGGTTAAAGGTGCAGACCAACTGGCTGTTGACAAGTGTTACGGCCTCTTTAATCAGGCAAAGGCTCTAATGGAGACCGAAACATATAACGGACGCCTAGACCTTACTAGAGTTACTAGGAGAAAGAAAACTGACTTTATTGTTCACAAAGAAAGCAAACAAAAGATTTTGAGATCCCAGCCAAAATGAAATTAAAAAAATGGGAAAGTCACTGAACAAAACATTCAGTGAACCGTCGCACCAGCTCATTCCCGAAACTAAGAGTAAATAAGACTCAACCAAACAAAATCTGGAAACTGAACTACAGTTTTGATTACTAAAGTAACACACTTAAATTGCAAAAAACAACAACAAAGGAGACAACATTTGTGCTGGCCGGCCTGTATTTCTCTCTGCCACGCTCTGCAACTCTGGTCCTTATCCTTCTCTCAGATGAGTCATTGATTTCAGGTACTCCACTCCTACAGAAAAGCCAGATAGAGGGGAAATCAATGTACAACACGGCTCATGCAAGGCCACACATGACAACATATGAAGAGCAAACTTACTTTTTTTTTATCATACACTGAATAGATGTTTGTTTCTATATATTATCCTGATGTTGGACATTTGCAGTGTGAATGCTGTACATGTGGTCTGACAGATTTTAAGAATTTAAGAAAAGCTAACTTCAGAGATGATATACATAATGTTCTTTTTTTAAATTTAACATATGACTGCAAACTAGGTATTTACGGCTATCAGTGCTCAAATTTAAAATAAATTGACACCTGTCAATAAAATGTTTTAAGCGGTTGACGCCACCATTATCTGTGTAGTCCTGTCATTGTCATTTCACCATGTCCAAACAGGGTTTATGGTGAGGGGTTGAATTTAATGATGACTCACTTTCCGGTTGTGCAGATTACCCAGAGCTTTGAGCAGAACTCTAGGGATCTATGTGGATAAGAGCACCACATGCCTTTATGAAAGTATGAGCTAATTAGCTCACTTCTCCCTTCCCAACTCAGACACACACTCTGTGGCCTTTTTTCACATCCAGCTGACCCGCTGCGCTGCTCCCGAAAGCATGCGTGCCATTACAAAAGCACCAGTCTGTGTTCTTCTTTGTGTACTACCTGGAGGCGTAGCTAAAGGCTGAAGCCTCTAGGAACCCCAGTAAAATGTTTCTCATGGAGAATCCCTCCAATGTCTCCCACCAGACTTCTTCCCCCCCTAACCTTGCTTTGGGTTTCCTTCATTTCACCTTACAACTACAGCTCTTGTTGAAATCTGAACCTACATGTAAGCATTTCAAAACATGGCCTCACCGTAAACGTATTTGAATAAAACATGACACAAGATTATAGCTCCCCTCCAGTGCATGGATGTGGCATTCAACTGGAATGTTTCATCAGCCGTTGATATAAATGATTTCTCAGTTGTGCAAGGAGTTGAATCCATGTTACTTGGAACAGCTAACTCTGGGTTAAGATTCAATTAGGAAGGAAATGATTGACAAACAGCTACGGGTATAGTTCAACTTTAGAGGATGCGCCCTTCTTTGATTGTTTCATTTGAACATGTCTAGTCTTCAGTTTTTACAGAGAACAAAATAAAACATTTGTGACCCCTAAGCATTATCTTATGGCCCCTTGGGTGGTCCCAACCCCCATATTTTGAAACACTGGATTTGGAATAAATGCATTCGACAGAAAGTACCATTGTGATGCATTCATACCCTGAGAGTTCATGTATTTAGAATTACAATTGTGTTATGGTATGTCTCTGACCCCAAGCGCACGGCAACAGGCAAAACTCAGTTTAGCCAAACGCACGGCGTAGTTTATTTTGGAGCACAACAAGTCACTTGGGAAAAAACACAAAAAACACAAAGTGTCCCCTTAGTCCACGGGTGGTTGAACATCAAACCCAACAACACCAAAAACTTGGGAAGAAAAGCTCTCACCAGGTAAATCCACTTGAATGTTGAACAGAAAATAATCCACACGAAATGACCACATGGAAGAGTTCACTATACAAAAGAGGACAAGGGCCAAGTTAAAAACAATCTTTTCTTTTGAAGGCCATCCTCTACACTGTGTTTTTAATGGACTCAGAAGTTCATTCAGTGAGCGACTCTGGATGCTTCAGTGTTCTACTGAACGACTCAGAAGGTCCTTTGTTCCGGCAGCAGTTTGATTTTTGAATGAACACCTTTAGGTTTTTTTAGATTTAGACTTAGCATCTTTCTGATGGTCATGTTTTTATGGGGCATCTTCTGGTTTTGTTTGTTCCTAGTAGTGTGTTACTTGTCTGTTGTGCTCTGTGGACTGTGTCTATTGTTGTCTGTACAAATGTTTGGCGACAAAGACACGAGGGGAAGCATGATTACCTCCACAGAGATCATGGTACGAACTCGCAACAAGCTACTGACAGTCCTGATCCTTTAACCCCCCCCCAAACACCCCTAGACAACGAGCTGACGAGCTGCAGCTGTGGGATGAGCTGAGTGGCTTCAGGTGTGAGCCCGGCTCGTCCCCGCCTCCAAGCGTGTAGCTCCCTGCCCTGGCAGCGCGCCCCGAGGTACCGGGTGTCACAGTGCGACCGGGCTGATGAGGGAGCCCGGCTGGCTGAGTCCTGACAAATTGAAGCGTTTTATTGCATTCTTTTGTGCAAAACAAACTAATACGCAGTCCTGTATGGAAACAGTATTAGTGGCCGACATGAAGGCCGCATGTGTTGACTCACTTGTTCCCAGCCTTTACTCTTTGCATGACATCAAATATGAATCCCATCCTCCCATCGGTGGTGCGGTCGAAACCCAGCATGTGCCTTACAATTCTATCAACTAATGTTAGAGCCTCACAGAGCTCCAGACTGAAGACAGGCATGTGCAGCTTATACCCTGACAACTACATTTCTGAGAAATGTTCCTCCAGACAGCTGTGACTTTGAGCTTTTGTGCTTTTCTGGCATTTAAGTCTCAGTTGTCAGCTTGAGCACTTTTCTTTGTCATGAAGAGTAAACAAATGGTCAGTAGAAGTCAAACACAATCACACACAACAAAGTTAGAGCAGATGATAGATGTGTTATGGTCTCAATTGTGGTGTGCACAAATTCCATATATGCATGTGGTTTACAATTCTATTATCTATGGTGGAAGTAACATTAATGGTTTTCTCATGGTTGTGTACCGGCTTCAGGATGTAATACTGAAATTCAGTGTTTTCCATAGAAAAGTTTAAAATGTATTCCAAACAAACTGCATTATAATAAGAAAAATACTGTCAGCCCAATACCTTGTTTATATATAACCATAACATTTTTTAGACAGAGAGAGGCACATGGTCTTTCTGACTTTAAAGACAAGCATGCACTGACTTTTGAACTCTCGCATATTTATCAATGCAGACATACCTTCTACGTATTTCATATGTGCGCTTCTTCACACATACATGACTACACACATTGTCCAAACACATGCCGTGCTGCCCGGGAGGACCACTCTGTCAGCATCCATGAAAAGTCTGGGCTGTCGTCCTGCTCACAGTCGAATCTGGCAGCACGCTCACCATCAGCCCTGCCATCTGCTGGGCTCTCAGCAGCTTGTTTAGAGGTTAATAGCTTCATGATCCCTCTATCAGTCCTGCCCATCTTCAAATGGCTAATTCTTCCTCTCTGGCAGCCATTAGCGGGGCCTGTGGCGCAGCGTCCTCCGTCCCTTTTTCAGCATCATTCGGGCCATCATGAGGACAACTATCCCCAGTTGTTCGCAGACATGTGATATCAGACCGGAATAGATTTCATAAAGCATGCAGCCACAACAAAATGACACATCTGTAGCCTTTTGAAATGGATCTTCATTCTCAGGATCATCGAGTTTGTACCGGGCCTATTCTTTTTAACAGAGAGCACTATTGGCTGCTAAATAATGCCATTTATTTCTCGTGACAGCTTTGTAGTGCGATGTGATCTCATACAACAAGCTTGAATGGATGCGTGTGATTGGGATGTACTGTAGATCAATACAGTGTGGATGATGATTTCTCCAGAGGCCGGTTGAGGTTTATAAATGTGTGTGTCTGCATGTACCAGAGGAAATATAAAGAGCCCCCACTTGACTTGCCGTGTATGGATATTGTAATCTTTTAAGTAATCTTTTAACTAAAGTAAATATAAATAGTCCTTGTTCAAAGTGTGTGTTTTCGTTTCAACAGGCTGCGCACAGCCTGGACCATCTTATTTGTAGGGGACAAGCTCTTTACTGCTGCACTCGAGTCCTAAGGGAAAATTGATGGAGTTGCTCAGTGTTAATGTGGTAGCATTGGGGTTTAAAAGAGTGCAGGTAGAGTAAATCTGAAGAGATCAACTTGTGCCAGGGCTGCAGGGACCTCTGCGCTCCCTAGAGTAGGCTGCCCGTTTGACTTTTCCTGAACCCTATCCATAACTGACTGATTTTCTTAGAAAAATCTCCAACCGCCTCTCAAATTAAGTTTAAGGCATTTTTTTAATGTGACTTCTGCATGACCCCGATGAATTTGCATATTACATAGCTGAGAACTGAATATTAAGCACTTGAGCGAATTACTGTCTCTCAGTTGATATTCCCCGTGCAGCTCGAGGTAGCGAGCAAAGGGGCGGGTGGACATTTAAAACCCCTTTTGAAGATAATGTGATTTTTTTCATTTGGCTGATAAGGACGTGTCATGGAATGTTTCATTATTTTGGACACTAAGCATTTTTTTTTTCTCCTTCATAGCTTACCAAGAGGAACAAAAATTAATCCAGCATCATATTATTACTGGTTCAGATGAGGAAAGAGGGTGGGGGAGTTATTCGCTGTGATTGCTGTCGGATTGTCTTCGGGGATCTGCTCTGATTCTGACGATTTTGGCAGACGTCAAAGCTCTTAGGCTTGGGGCCGTGAGACGATATGCTTTCACACCATCCATCCATCCATTTTCAATACCGCTTATCCTCATTAGGGTCGCGGGGGCGCTGGAGCCTATCCCAGCTGACATAGGGCGAAGGCAGGGGACACCCTGGACAGGCCGCCAGTCCATCGAGGGCACACCAGTGGTACAGTATTCGCTCGTCTTTTAGAAGACGATGCACAGTTGTGTGAATAACCCACATCCCATAATGCATTCTGCCATGACTTGATGATTTTCTATATACAGTATAAGACACATTGATCATGTTTTATATATATCAAATGTCTCAACGCTCAGATGCTGACCACAACCTTTACCTTTCAGTGCAAAGTCTCAGGTCCAGAAATACATTGCTACACTATATAGAATTTGGAGCTACACTATATAGAATTGGGTATCTGGTTTCAGATGATTGCTCTAGCCCATGCATATGCATTATATAAACATGAAAAGGCCCGATAGCTCTAAGGGAAACTGTGATCTCTCAACACTTTCTAATTAAGGATTTCTCCCTCTACTCTGGCCAAAAATGACTGAATTCCACTTCCTGATAATCTTATTCTAAATTTGCTCTCTAGCTGCCTTTGTTTTTGGTATTTTTCCATCCTGCCACATAAACACTGATGTCACAGTGCATGTTGCAGGGGAAGATATTCCATTTCTTCATCTGCTCATTGACGTGGGGATTTTCCCCTTGGACATAAATCAGTGAGAGCTGTGGGGTTCCTCCTCTGGACTGGGGATAGTGGGTGCTGCTGGGGACAGATGAATGGCTGAATAAGGACACTCTGAGGGTTCCCGGTCCCCCCTGCCCACTCCTACCTTTTTGTCAGTGGATGGAAACACTGAAATAGATTCATGAGCTTTTCCTTCCAATAGCTTCGCAGACAGTGTGCCAGCGGCTGGCACTAAGCAAGGACAGCAATTGGCCGAGAGGAGAGAGAAATACCGCCAGAAACATTATTGTTAGAGTTGGACAATGTGAAAAAGAGATGGTGCTAACAAACACTGTAATAGTAAAAAGTGGGGAGAGAGTTGGTTAAGTATTGCGACCATTGTTTGTCATACTAGTTTTAATGACTGACTAACCTTAACTTAACCCTCACCTTATGAGTTAATGACCTCTGTGTATGTTTTTCTGTTAAGGGTTGACTAAAATAGACTTTGGAAGTTAAACACCACACTAACTACATTGGAGCTAAAACAGATACAAGATATATTTTTGTTTTGGCCATTTTTGTGCCTGGAACCTCCCTAAATTTAAAAATGACTATACTGTATTTGTCCACAGAATGCCAACATTGGTGGTACAGTGGTATAAGCCTCTGGTATAAGTCATACATTTTGGAAAATGTTTCCAAGTGAGACCTCGGTTTTCATCATGTTGTCATGCTTTGAATAGGCTTGAAAGAATTGATGAAAGCCAGGTCCCTTCATGCTGATTTTCCTAATTAGAATCTAATAACGGCTGTCTAGCAGACCCCTGAGCATGTAGTCAGTGTTAGCCCGTCCATGATCTCTGATCAATACTTTCTAAACAAAATACACACTCTCAAACTCATTCAGCATGTTCCTTGAGATCACCAGTTATCTTAAAGCTCTCCTAAATATTTAGACAGCATGGGGTTTTGAATCGCTGCATGGCAAGTTAATACCTAACAAATGTGGGTTGGCGCTTTGTCATGCAGTGCACTTGTTTAAATGTCCGGGCGAGCTGGGATCTATGTGATTGTTAGAGTCCTGTCCAAACAGTGGGATAAGAGGCAAACAGTGACCTTTCACAAGCTGATCATTCCTACCACATGGAGCATGTTTGTACAGACCTGCCGTGGCTTCAACCCAGGAATGCATGTCCGATTCCTCTGCATCTCCAAATCCTTTTCTGCATCTATCCAGACCTGCATAGATGACCAATGATGTGAAACAGAACCCAAATAAAGTATACTGTTCCATAGATAGAATCTGGTTTGTTAGGTGACCAAAAGAAAGCCATTATGACATACTAATAAATTACAGAGTATCATAGCTAGTAAATGATGATGAATGGCCCCATTACCATCAGATGATCTCCATGCAGGTTTGTTTTTGTCTGCCGGTTGCTGAAGTATGAAACCTGGAAGGGTTAAGAAGACACCTCCAGGCTAAAACAAATGACAGGGACAAACTCTGTTGACTTTGCTGACTATGACTAAATGATTGAAGTATTAAATTAATTTGACAAAGTAAACAAGCAGAATTCAACTGGCAATACATGCTCAAACGTCGAATTAATACTTTTACAAAAGGTACACTTTCAAGATCTGAATTGGTTAGAAATTCACCAACAACTATATATACATAAAAATCGATACTGATGGTCATAATTAGGACTTGACTTATGAACTGTTCTTTGGGAGCACATCTCATATGTTAAATGTTTAAGTGTATACAATGCATGCAGCCACACTTGAGCTAGAGAGCAGCTTAACTAGCCCTGTCACCCAACATACATTTTTGCATGCATCCAACTAGGCCTTGATAGCATAAGTATAACAGCCCTCACTGTAAACTACCTGCTTCACTGCCCTGTTTGGCTGTGCCATGCGTTGGCCAACTGTGTATTTGTCTGCTCTACAGTACAATAGGCTGCTAATGTTAGCATGCCTAACAGGCTTATACCCACAGCAGTAATCTTTCCTTATTTCCGAGGCAAGGGGGGTAGCTATGATTTTATAGGGTCACGGGTTAGAAATAAGACACTTAACATCAGCTTTACTCACTTTGGGAGAGTTAAGTTAAGATATGTTTGACAACGTGATTACTTATCATCCTTTAAAGTCTTGTAAAAGTGAGACATAAAGTTTTAGAGTCCAAACTATAAAGCACAAATGTAACTTGTGTTGCTTGTGAAGTCTGTTTATACAGTAAGGATGTGAACAGGGTTCTGTTACAAACCAACAACATATGTGTTTTACATGTTGAAAACGTTATTGTAATACTGTGCCGTAATATGAGGGCTAACTAGCTCGATCCTGATATTTTACATGGATTATGTACTGGTAGATGCTGTCTTGTAGCCTGGGTCCTTTAAGCTTTAACTCTAGACCCGTTTTAGTATTTGTAGGATATATTATATTTTCAAACAAGTCCGCAGAAAACGTTCAGTCAACCAGTGTTTTCAACCAACTCACGGAATGAATTAACATTAATAAGCCAGCTTACATTGGTGCACGTGTCAAACGTATTTTTCATATAAGCCAAAGCACAAACTGTATGTTAGCCTTGTTAAATTCTCTCCCAACAGCCCAGTGCTGCAACTATACACATGTCCAGTGACAAATCTGACATCTTTAACATTGTAAACTGCATCGGTTGTTGTGACTTGAGGTAATACCATAATTGCAACAATATATTTAGATTACTGTGCAGGACAAGAGATCCTAGCAACCGAGACTTCAGAAGAGCCATTAAGGCTTCTTCATGGGAAAGCAGCCAAAGTCAGGCGCTCTAACTCACCTTGAAATGTCTAAATAGAGACCTCCTGTTGCCAAGGTATCAGCGTCTCACCATTTTATCCTCATGGAATGTCTCTGTTTATTATGAGTAAGATGCACTCAGATGTGTGCGTTTATGCCTGTGATTAAAGGATTCAGAGGAAAGCATTGAGTACTGTGTTTCTTTGGTTATGTTAATGCAGCACTTTCTTGCACATCTTGCATGTGATACATGTTGTTGAGTCACTTGTTTTCATTCTTACAATGACTTTAGCATTTTCTGGAGAAGCTGAAAGTGGTTTCCTTAAGCAAAACTCAGTCCGCCTAGCCCTATTAGTTTTTTCTTCTTTGTTGTATCCTATTATGCAGCTGAAAAAGACCAACTTCCCCCTCAGGGATAACTAAAGTTCATCTTATCTCTTTCAGAACTAATCTTTCTCAATTAGTTGTGGATCACAGAGGTTAGTCTTCAGGTCTCCGAGGTAGCCGTGGTGAAGACTATCTGTCTGCTTTGGCCCTCCATGTTTGTGTACATGTGTGTTACATGATATGGGTGACCACTCCTCATAACCCAGAAGCCTCAGGGCAGAATATGCGGGAGACATGGTTTCTTTGAGGTTGCACTTTGTTTGATTTTTGATTTTTAGAATCACATTATGTAGTGTCTGTTGTTATATCAGAAGATATATGTTTGAATCCAGATTGAGCGCCTTGAAATCTTTTTCTTTTTTAAGAAATTACGTGTTGTGTTAGTACACGGTATTGTGGATTCAAGACTCAATATTAAAAAGTGTAGTAAAAAAAAGTATATATGCGATCCGTGTTTGAACCATTTTCTTGTATGACACTGAGGTGACAGATGATTTGATCATTAGTTTGTTAAGGTCACCCATTGTTTTCCGGTTAGCGGTGACTATCACAAGTCCCTCTCTAAAGAGACGTCTGCTGTCCTTTGAGATCTGTCTGTCTTAATGCGATCAATAATCCAATCAGAATCTCCTTGTGGAGGTAGTCATGTGTGTGTTTGTGTGTATGTGTAACCCCATACCCCAGATAGATAGATGCCACAAATAGGGAGAAACGCTCCTGTCTGACCTCCAACATGCATTATTTTCTTTCTCCTTTCCATCTTGGCTTTGGCGGTTCATCGTACATGTCTCCATTTGGCTCCTCTGATCTTTTTCTTCTTCCTCCATCTATCCTTTCATCTTTTCACCTGTCGTCATGCGTCAGTGTGTCCATCTGTCTATCATTCAGTCACAGTCAGTAATATTGTGGTTTCCTCTCCAGAAAGTCTCTCTTCACATTCAGCGCTGATTAATGTCAGTGTATCTGTCATCTTCGGTGTATGTCACACTGATCGATGGACTGTGTGTTTTACTGTGTGTGTGTGTGAGAGAGAGATTTGTGGAGCCATCTTGCTGATTTTTTGGTTGCTGGATATGAGAGGGTCAGTTCTGATTGGGCCTAATCAATGACTACAGAGCCTGGCTGTCTATTCCTTTATTACTCAAAGAAACTCACACATAAACACATGCTTTACATCAGTGGCGGAGAAATTGAAGCTCAATGATAACACACTTAACAGGGAGAGGAGAACTGGAAATGGCAGGTCGCCGAATCTTTAACCCATAGGGATTATGTTGTGTACGTGTGTGGGTGTGTGTGTGTGTGTCTGTGTAAGGGTGTATGGACACTACTGGTTTCTACATTGAGATCAAAATTCTAATGAGGCTCATGTGCAGTCCAGCATGATAATATAGCTGTGTTCATTTTCAGTCCTTGAGGAGGGAGCTGTGAACCGGATTAGATACAACACCTGCCACTCGTGTGAATGTGTATTTTATTAATCTGCACATAGACAAGGACAATTTAATTCATGCACCTCATCTAAATCAGAGGTCACCAACCAAATACTTAATGTAAAGCTGGGAGCAGGAATTGACCAGAGTCACTTGGGTTGCATCTGCAAAGCTTTGAGACTGTGGTTTTGTGTGTGTGTGTGTGCGTCTGGCTGCAACTGCAGACGGTTTTGAAAAACCCTTTAATTAATAGACTCATTACCTTCCAATCTCTCCATGCCCTTTCCTCTGTGTTGTCTCGGCCTCTAGAGGGAAGCTTAGTGATTCTCATCTGTAGTGAAGGATCACATCCCTGGAAACAAGACCCTGAAGTGACCCGGTCTTTGCCAGCTGGGCCACACCATGCAGCAGAAAGCAGGTGTGGTGAACAATTGTAAAATAACAATTGTATTTGAAACAGTATAGAAAGGTGGGTGAACAGTGTTCTTCATTGGAGGAAACCAACCTCAAGTAGAAACAAATAAGAAAAATGTTAAATCATAACTTGAGTCCAAGAAATAGTGCACACAGACTGAAGCTGTGGACAACATCTAAAATGTTTTTGCAAATTGTCTTCATATTACCTTTGAAAATAATGAAAAAGCACAATGGAAGATTTGAAGGAAATCAAAAATAAGAGGGAAAAGTTAAGTGAATGAAGCACGAGATTAATGAAATGAAAACAGGAGAAGTTGGGCGGGGCCGAAACAAGATGACCTCCTGCATATTTCATTTATTTCTCTGCGTAGCTGTAAAACCCTCATTACCAAAACATTGGCAGTGTTCATTGGACATGCACATGCACACTCTCAGGGAGACTTCCATGCGGTATCCTGATCAGATGTCTGAACCAACTGACACTGACCATGAAGTAGCACCACTTCGACTCTACAAAGAAAACTTATTTTGGCTACTTTTACTTTTGTGATCTTCTTCTTTTCATTAACCAATGCTAATGATTATAGAAAAATTGGAATGTATGATTGTGATGAATTGAGAGCTTCGCCCTCAGGTTCATCCTCTTTTCCAATCACATTTTCCTTTTAAATTCAGTGCAAACTGTGTGTAACACTGTTAGTTATGTGTCTGTCTCCCCAGTGTTTGTTAATTACTCATTCCCTTCACCTGCCCTCAGCCACTCCTCTGCCTCCTTGATTACTAATGCCCTACACCTGTGGTTTCCCCCCTTATATATACACTCCCCTTCTTTCCAGACAGATTGTTGTTTAGTCGTCGTTGTTTAGTCCCAGTTGTTTAGTCGTCATTGTTTAGTCGTCGTTAGTTCCTGTAGATTCCCTGTGTTAGTCTTTTGTGTCACTTGGCCTTTCCAGCCTGAGTTCCATGTTTTACCTTTTTCTGAGTAAAAAGAGTTCTTTGTTTCCCCATACCTGAACTCCTGCCTACTTCCTCTGCACCTGAGCTTTTGCCTGACCACACCTCGTGACAGATGTGACACTGTGATCTGCCAGCCAATCAAACAGTTCGTTTGAGTTATGACTAATTGGGGGTAATATACCATTTTTTTTACATAGCCTTAGACAGGGAAGCTCAACTCAACCAGTTCAAACTTTAACTATGCTACAAACCATATAAGTGTGCTGCGGAGATCCCAGTACAATTCACGTCAAACAGACCTACTTCGACATGGGGTTGGACACTCCACTCCTTTGCTAAATCCAACCCTTCAAATGCAGACCGGGTCAATCATAGCGGAGCATCAGCCAGCTCTGACCAAGGTTCAACACTTAGGTCTGACAATTCTCCAGCTCTGCTCCATACATGAGGCTGCACGGTGATGTTGTAACTGGCATTGTCGCTTCACAGCAAGAGGGACCTGGATTCGTGATGCGTTGTGATGGTTTACACTGGCTTTTGTAATGCTGGACTTTAGCTTCTATCTTTATCTTGGTTTCATTTTTCGCAGCGGAGTCAGTTTGACATCTTAGATATACTGTATACTTCAAACAGATATTGAATCTGAAATCATTTTGTTTTTCCAATAATGTGTTAGTATTTATTCAGGACAGTGTGGGCTCCAATGGAGCACTGGCGATTTTGTTTACTTTTAGTACCAGTGGGGGGTGGGGCTTAGCTATTGGTTAATTAGTGACCAAGATTAGAGTCACCCACTTAAAACATTAATTGAAAAGAAAATGTAGACTCACCTCTCGCTCCACTTATACAATGCCCCAGACTCACAAGATCGGTTCAGCATTCCTGCAGCTGGTCCACTGGTCCCCAACATGGACAAAACCACCATTGCAAGTCAAGTCAGTATTATTACATCCGTCTCAGAGAGCTTTACAATCTTTACAGCATATGAAACACTCAAACCCTAGTTACTTTATTCAGAGAAGGCAAAGCTCCGAGAGATGTTTAGCTGCGAAGTGTGGTCCCTCAATAATGAATCTTATCCACTTCTGGCTCCAGATTTGAATTACCTCATTCGTCTCCAGCAAAGATATTTATGCAACTTTCAAGTGCTATTAATATATTGTATTGTATTTCAAGAAAATAAATTCAATTTTGACAAACAAACATGCCCAGTTTTGACATTTCGTGATACTTTGTGTTTTCATAAACAAGTTTTCTCTGTCAGGGCTGAACATTAAGACGTTGTAAATGTTTTATATCTGGAGAACTCCACAGCATCTTCTTAGTAGTTGTTGGGTACTTTAATAAGCAAGTAGATACATGAACATACAAACACAAAAGATGAGCTGGACTAAGCTCCACACTTTCCAAACAAGGTAAATGACAACAACCAAACAGTTATACTGTAAGTGTGTACTGTATGTGTGTGTGTGCATATGCAAATTGCGCAAATTTGTGTGACAATTTACGAATAATAAATTATGCATATTGAGATGTTTTTTCCTGCAGACCATAACTGCTCCTTATCCTAATGACCATGAGCGCAGAGTGTTTCATTAGCGCTCAGTTAGTTGACCATCTCTTGCTGTTTGTTTTGGCTCACTCCATCATCCAGGGCCATTTCGCTTTCATCAGTGTGCTCTCTCATCGCCTGGTTTTAATCAGATCCTTGTGACCTTGAGCACCAAGCTCTTTTACCCCTCACAGGAGTGCAGTGGAGCGGTAGGAATTAGGCAGGATGAATCAGGGCTGTATTGTATATTGTAAGAAAAAGAAAAAGGAAAAAAAGGCTGTTACTCAATTTTATATGTGCTTTAAATTAAGACAGATTTTCAATTCCCATATTTTAACCAGATTGTTGCACATTTTTATAGTGCACACAAACCACCCGTCTAAGCTCTGAGCCCGGGTGCGGCAGCGTCCCCAGCATTCCCTGATTGTATGTATGCACACACACATACATTTCCTTATGTGTAATTAGAGATTATTGCCAAATTTAAAGGTGCATTTAGTTGTCAAATGAAGTGGTTGCTAATATGGATAAACTGCTCCTTCATATACCTCAATTACTTGACCTTGTGACAAAACTACAAAAGTTAACGGTTCTCAATTTTATTTTTCAAAGCATTAATAGAGCAGCAAACAACATGTAGAGGAGTAATGTCTACCTGAGCAGAGAAGTCACACTCCCTCTCTATAAGTTACTCTGCTGAAGGTTTCTTCCCTTTTTTCCCTGTCAAAGGTTATTTTTGGGAAGTTTTTCCTGATCCATTGTGAGGTCCTGGGACAGGGATGTCGTATGTGTACAGATTGTAAAGCCCTCTGAGGCAAATTTGTAATTTGTGATATTGTGCTATACAAAATAAACTGAATTGAATTGAATTGAATACTGTTGACGCCGTTGAAACCTTTAAGATCCAAGCATGATCTTTTTGTTACAGATATAGCTTTATATTCATTGAGTGCACTTAAAAGAGTAAGTTTGTTATATTTAGGTCTAACTCTAGGCATCCTATATTTAAGATCCACCATTTTACTTTAACTTGCTCCATATACACTTTAAGCAAGGTGTTCGTTTGTAAGTGGTATTTGAATGCTACTTTCACGTCTGCATTCGTACACGCTTGTGGTCTTTGCCACCAACGAGTTGAATTAACTGTGCTGCTTGTTTAGCCCACCCACACTTTAGCAAAATTAGGTGGTTGCAAATCCCACACACCAGAGCTCTAATGGAGTGATGGATAGTTCCCAGCTGTCAACGTGACACTTGTAATGGGCCCATCCTTTGTAACAATGAGAGAGGGGAGGAATAAATGGAGGGTGAGAAATGGAGAGAGAGAAATGTTTTCTTTGGTTCTCTATGTCTTCATCTCCATACAGGCTGAAAGGAGCAAGGCGAGGCCACAGCAGACATGATTCACTTTGAAGACTGAACAATGAATGCAAATTGCAACCAACAGTGTTGTGTTTCCTGCGTAAATCTTTTTGCTTATTTTTTCCTCTCTCTTTTTTTAGATGCCTTCCATTTCCATTCACGAACACAATCCAGCGTTCAGTTCAACAGTCTGGTTGAAGGGTTTATCATGAGATTGAATATAATTTCCATTTTATTTTCACAATATTGTTTATTCGTTGGTAACATGTCATGGTAGTTAAAGCACAGTAAGCAAGTTTTCTCCTTACAGAGTTATACATTGTGCATTCTTTTTTAAATTCCCAGGAGGGGGTGCAATAAAATCCTTGACTGGGTGGGTGCTTACGGGAAGGTTGACATCAGAGTGTAAAAAAAGATACTGCCCTCACCAGAAAAACCACACATTGTCAATTCCTTCAAATGCTTTTACACAACAACCTAGACTTTACCAGATTCCCCAAAATAGGCACATAAAAAAGACAAAAAACACTTCACCAGCTAAAGCCTATCCCATGTGTTATAAAAAACATCTGGCTTTGTTGTGGCAGGAGTTTTGACTTTTACATTTTTGTCCACATTTGTTTTCTCCAAAAGGAAATCAAATTGCAGGTTACAGTTAGCAGTGCCAATTTGTTTACTTTCTCCCTGTGCATCTACCAGAGCTCAGCCTATATGTACCGGGGCTCAGCTTGTAGGCCTCACTGTCAATCAAACTGACACGCCCACTCAGAGGCTCGAGAGAAAAACTAGCTTATTTATAATGCAAAACACATGAAAAACGTTCATATAAATGAATGTTGTTAAGAAGTATTATTATTATTACTGGATTACTTTGAAACTGAAGACAATTTAAAAATGTGATGATTCTCAGGCAAGTCTTGTAATAAGGAGTGTTTTTTTCCCCAAGGGATTTAGGCACTTTTATTAGCAATGGAATTATAGATAATCATATCCCCAGAAAGGGTTAGTCACGAAAAATCCCAAAATGTGTGTATCTTGTTGTGTCTCCAGATCTGTGTAATTACTCCAAGAAGGAGTTTATATTTTCTTTTCGAGAGATGGCCCGAGGGTTTATAAGTAACATTATGTTAATTGCCTCTAGATCTGAAGATGATCGTGTTTTAGAGCAAATTAACTAATGCTAGCATGTTAATGCTTTCAACTGAGATGGTGAACATAGTAAACATTGGAGCCACTTAGGCATGTTCCCATTGTCCTTGTGAGCATGTTAACATCTTGAAGTTATCATTAATTAAGCACCACTGCCCAAATTCAGTCTCTCTGTTCAGTAAAAGTGTGTCATTCCCACTGTGCATTAGTGTCATCTCTATTTGACACCTCACGTATCTGTTAATGTGCATAGTTGTCTTGCCTATCAAACAGTGCTCACAGTACCACTACATTAGGGAGACAAAACCCTTTTGACTTGCTTAAGTTGCACGTCAATTTGTGAAAGGTTATCTGGATCCAGGTCTATTGCGCAGACCTGCCGATGTTATGAGTTCCCCTCCACATCACACAGCACTTCAAAATATCGTAACTGTTGTGAGAAGAAGCAAAAGAGAGTTCCATTAACATAAAAACAAACGAATAAACAAACACAAATTCAGTTCCCCACAACAAAGGAAGCTGGCAAATACAGTGCCCACGGGTTCTTTCATGAACCTTGTCACGTTAAACCCATCTGGACTGATACATAAATACACTAGGTAGATCGATAAATAATTGGATGAAAAGACAATGGAGTTGTAGAGCTATATGGGTAAAGCAACTCGGAAGGAGCTGAAAGAAAAGGTTGCATGTCAAAGTAATCTCTATAAATACACCCCTCTTCTTTTGCGTGTTCCTCAAGTGCCGCTTGACTTGAGAGAATATTAATTTATTTCTTTTTTTGCTGCTGACTGGAGCAGGAAAGGGTGGAAAACAACTACTTTGTCCTTGTAGAGGTGTGTTTCTGCTTGCATTGGCCAAAACCCTCTGAAAGAGTGTGTGTGGGTGTGCATGTGTGTGTGTGAGGCTGAAGGGCGAGACAGCGAGGGAAGGGAGGGGGGCCTGAAGTGGTAATTGATGACTGTTGATTTCGACAGACTCTGTTTCCATCCAGCAGTCAAGTTAATTTTGAGTAATTTCTTGAAAAGGGTTGTAGCTAAATTGAAGATGTGGGTCAAAATTCATCCAAAAAGAAAATTTATTATTCGTTACACTTTAATTGTCTGCACATTTTCTTTGCTGTCCAACTCTAATATTATGTGTCCATCTTTTCACCCTAATTATGCCAGATAATTCACATTCTAGGCTCTCTAATGCTTTAAAATCTGAATATAAATACTGACACCTTGTCTGCTTAAACGTCTGTTTTCTCATTTACTTCTTACAATATGTCTTGTTAACGCTGGTGTTAACCATATAATTACAATGGATTAGAGCTGTTGAACAATACCCAACATAGTGTGTGTGTGGATGTGTGTGTGTTGTCGAGTGCCATGTGAGTATGACAGAACAAGGAGGCCTTTGCTCAGTGTTTTTTACCAACGTGTTTATGTGGGTCTAGGATACCATGTCCAAGCACAAAGCAAATAGGATTTTAGAGCATCTTTCTCTCACTGTCTTGTGTGTGTGTGTGTGTGTGCGTGTGTGAAAGAGTTTACTCTATAATGTGGAGCTTAGTTTCCCACTGTGGTCATCCAGATTTCCAGTCACCACAGCCTTGTGTAAGACATGCTAGATAAATCCTGTTTGCACACACACACACACACACTGGAGTGCTCTGTAGCCAAGAGATGTGGGCTAGCGGGTTCAGCTTAACCACATTGAACTCTGATTTGTCCAAAACAAACGAGGAAGCCCATGCAGGGATAAGGCCAGTGAAATATGTAAGCCTGTTAAAAGGCTTGATCAGACTTAAATATTTCACTAGTGTAATATCACAAATTATTTTGCCCCTATCAAAGGTTTAACATTTTATTGTTTTCACTCTGAGCTTCAGAATAATATCAGACTTGCGCTGGTGTGAATCTTTCACATGATCACTGAGCCGAGTCAGCAGAAGAAACTAAGCTTCTTTTTTCACGCTGAACAACAACAATCAACTCACTCGTCTGTGTGAGTGCAAGTTCACAAACTGTGTTCAGAATCAGTGTTTCTCAGCTACCGTGGCTTATTTGAAAAGTTGGATTGATTTATTTTGAAGTCAAGAGCTCCTCATATCAAAAAGGCAATTAGCAGGCTCTTCTGTTGTGGCAGCAAACAAAGCTCCTCATCATTTTAATTTAATGAGCTAAGTCTGGCTCAGAATGCGAATCTCTGTTGGAATTTAATAACGGTGTCCACTCTGTCTCGCTCCGCAGAAAAAGCTAGGGCTCCAGACTGGTGTTGTCACAGTGTTAGGTACCATCCAGGGATATTATGGGAAAACAGGCCCAGACAGACTCATTAGGAGATGTCCACACTGCCTGAGACATTAGATTCATGACAATGCTAATACACAGGCAGCCCGGGTACGATTTCATTTGAATAATGGATGTTCTGTATCGAAGGGACCAGAGTAATTTTATTTTTTTGGCAGAGCTCTGTGACACTGAAGTGTTATGACTGATTTAGTTGTTCCAGTAAAGAGTGAGAAGCTAACCATGCGCCATCCAACAACACAGAATAGACAGAGAGCTATGACGCCTATAATGCAGAACAGACAGCATTATTCTCACCAAACTCAAAGACCATAATTGCACAACCGAACACACAAGTAGACGCACACGCACACACAGATGGTCATGGGATATAAGAATATTTACACTCTGGGAAGAGTTTTTACTTACATTTTTTCCCCAATAGACGAAAACATGTCAGAAACCACTTTCCTTGGTCAAGATGTCTTTATATAGCTAAAATGTGAACGGTTACCATTCTATTCAAACAAACACATGTTGAGACTAAGTGCGTGGATTACTAACAGACCTCTCTGTGTGCTTATGCCCTGTGTGCAAAAGAAAGAAGAAGAAAAACAGCCAGTTAGAATTCAAAGTGAGACCTATAGTATTGTGGCACTAATGGAGCATTAGATTGGGGTTAAGCGCCTGAATGGGGAGTGGTCCACTTGCTCTGCCTCGGGGCTACCTATTCAGGTCTACCGCTTAGCATTAGCATAATTGCTGGACACCGGACCACAGCAGAAGGTACTGAACAATCTCCATTCCAGCTCACCTAATTCAGTCTAAATGAGCTGGGAGGACTGGTGCTGAACTCTGTGAATGTCTCTGGGATGGGGGTAAGAGGATGGATGGACCTCTTGGTAAAGCGGTTAGAGAGGATACAGAACGTCATGGAAGAACAGCAGCACTGGTTAGACTGCACTGCAGTGAATGATCCATCACTCAGAGTTGGATTCAAGCAAATGCAGAACGCTAAATGAATAAGGCCACAACCACATGTCCAGTATTCATACAGCAATTATCCTAATAAAGACGCTTGACAACAAATGTGTACCCTCCCATTAACACAAAGCTTGACAGGCAGAGAGAAAGGGAGATCTCCACTGACATATGTGGTGGACCACAGTAGTTGGAAGCAGTCTTTCTCACTCCTCCCCTCCTGGGATGGGTCATATTTTGAATTTAATGAAAGAGGAGAAAACATTACATTGCATTGAACTCAAATGGGACCCAAGAGAGTCCCAAACCAATTTAGTTGGACAATGGCAAACACAAAACCAGAGATGTGTACAGTACTGATGAATTGTAGGCAGATGGAGGAATAAAAGGAAAGAGAAGTTTCAATCAGGAGAGTTTGGCAATTGCTTGGCACCAGTAAATAGTGTTGAACAGTCTATACACACTGTTGACAATTGTTGGTTAGGTTTCTGTTTTGGTCATATCTGGTAAGCATGCACAGGTAGATATGTAAAATATGGAGACAAGGTGTTTAAATGTGATATGGAGGGTTTTCCTGCACCCTTGCAACTACTTACTTTAATAAAAATGATTCCCAACTTATCTGAGTTTGCTCCGAGGCTCTCATGATCGTGCGCTCTTCTCCTGCTTTGATGATGAATAAACGGGAGGTTAGCTGTGAAGTGGGATTGGTTTAACACCGTGCCATGGAGCCCCATTTTCGCAGAGCGCCAACCTCAATGGGTACTGGACTTAGGGCCAGTGCCCTCAACACTGCTCCTGTGTAGGTTCCCTGAACCCAGACAAGTGTTTCTCCTCCCACCTAGCGCTATAGCTCCACTCCCCTCGCCTTGGATTCCTATTCAGCCTGTTTACCATGCCACCACCCCTATTCAAACCCCAGTCGGCATGTCTTCCAGAGCCTTCCAGAGCCACTGAACTCTCCCTAACCTACTAATCAGACCTCTCCTCCCTTTCAGCCCTTAAACATAAAGCCCCAATCTGACCACCATTTTGTAGGTCATCCACTGTGGGCTTTGTGCAGGCCTTAGCACCACCAGAGAAAGATCCTCCTCCTATTGATGCAACTTGAGCAGCTCCCTGAGCGACCCAGACACCTCCCCCTGCACATGGAGCAATTCAAAGACATCCAGTTTATTAAGCTGTCACTGCGCATCTAAATCTGTTGCCTATTGCAATGGTACAGGCCTGTCCAGAGAGAGAGAGAAGGCCTTTGTGAGCCACCAAGGTATTCAAAGAGCTATAAAAAAAACCACACACACTAAAACTAATGCACACACACCGGTGAAATGAGATGCAAATCCAACGATTCACTTGGCAGTAAGAGGGTGCTTTTCATTGTGTGTGTGTGTGTGTGTATGTGTGCATCTTGTGTGCATGCATGTGGCACCCGTTAGTGTGTGTGTGTGTGTGTGAGTGTGTGTGTGTGTGCGCCTAATTCCTGAAGCATGGTCTCAATCTGTGCTGGCATAGCAGTGTGTGTACAGTTGAGCAGCCGTAACACAGTTGTTGGTACAGGGGCATTGTGTGACTGTGGCAGGGAGAGAAATTACTTAGGGAGGCGGGACAGTGTTCATCGGTTAAACCAGGCTGCAGTGTGGGGAGACATGCACAGAGACGCTCGCGATGTAGGAGATGAGCCATGACAATGAGTATGGCTCATCTCCTACATCCTAGAGAGAGGGGAAGAGAGAGAGAGGGAGAAGGGAAGAAAGAGATGCAAAGAAAGGGTGAGGGGTGAAATGGATCCTGGTTAAGACCTCTAGATATTTTCTCTTCTTTAGACAATCAACACTCACAGATTGGATTTGCATGGATAATGGGAGTTTAAGGTGGTTGTTTTTGCAAGGGGGCTTCAAGTGGGGCTGACCCCTGGATTCCCGAGAATCAAATTTAGCACCAGGATAACAAGTACAGTGGCCCCGGTGTAGAACTGTAGTGTAATCCCTGCTCAAGCAGATGTACAGACTTAAATGGCAGAGGAGGCTCGAGGCTAGTCCCGAATACCATTTTTTGGGGCTCCAGAGCTTCGGTAGTAATCAGCAGCGAATATTCAGAGCTTCAGCTGGGGGACGTGAGTCAATCTTTAGTGGGACCGCTATGACCAGAGGAGTGCTTTAACCACTCAATGGTAGCCCTAGGCCGCAAAAACTCACGTCAATATTGCAACACATTAGCTGTCACTCAGTAAGAGGCTTTCAAGACGTTCCTTATAGTCACGTTGCGAGCCCTCTTCCCCTGAACTGTGGTGTTTTGAGGCCGCTGTCTCCGGGCGATGAGCCTCGACACCGCTGCCCGGCTGCCAGAGGTTTCCGCTCAGCCCTTACGGCACGAGCCCCACATGGGTTACACTCCGACACAAGCAACAATTCTACTTCCAGTTCCTTTATATGGTTTCCGTTTTTCTACAGTATTGTTCTACTCATTTTCCAAAATGTTCAGTCTTTTGGCCATGTCTGTTATCCCCGGAAATCCCCAAAAACGAGTATCCAAATTCCAAAATTGAAAACCAAATACATCCATGACGAACAAATCCAAACAGTCAACTAATAGTCTCCAGCCCAAGGAGGCTTATGTCCTCCAAATTTCATCCAGTATGTGCTGCGTTGTGTTCTTTTAAGCCCTTGTGCATGTGAATAGTCAAACCCGCCACTGACATTAAAAACTACATAGAGGGGTAATACACTAAATACATGGTAATAAAGGCCAGTCATAAATAATATAACAAATGTGGGTTGATATCGTAAAAAACTTGCAAATAATATACTTTAACTTTTTAATGTAACAGTTTAGAGGTGACGATAATGACATTTGCATTGGTGTTCTCAAATCCCCCAAACGTATCTGAAATCCTGTACTTTGTGATTATGATGTTTGGCTCATATATTTAATGCTTTCGGGGTTCATGTATTTACTGAGTCTATTTTCTGTTAGAATAACAAAAAAGTGGTCCAATTCTCATACAGGTGTTTTTTTTTGCGTGTGGATGTGTGAGTATGTGTGAGTGTGGATGTGTGAGTGTGAGTGTGTGTGAGTGTGTCAGTCAGTGTATATTTGGGTAAGAAGTGGAAATTAAAGGCTCATGTGGTAAATGCTGGCATTAGGAAGGGAAATGACCACTGAGCCATTCAATAACGCCCTGAGTTGTTAATGACCACTGCCCCCGGCTCAGAAAGGGAAGTAGTCCAACACACATGCACACATGCACACATGCACCAGAGGAAAAGAAATAGGAAGAGGAAATGAGCAAGTGATCCACTTCACCTTCTACTGTACATTCCCACAAAGATGTAAAGACTTTCCCAAACTTCTCTGTGGGCTGGATGTAGGTGTGTGTGTAAAGCTTCAGCAGGTTGATTTGTTACTTTTTTTGGGGGGTACATTTTTTGTGCACATGGGGAAACCCCTACTTTGACGAAGGATAAAAAAAACGATCTTTCTTGTTTTTTTAATATTATTAATGGAAGCGTCTGTGCAAGTGTTGAAATATGACCCAATTAACAAGTGCTGCAGTTTTGTTATTATTCCTCTCAGAATTAAGCTGATGGAAATAGGAGCTGAGAGTTAGGTAGATATTTCCCATGGTGTGGCTCTTTGAAATGGGTTACACATGTATACTCAGCCCACCGCTGCCCTCTCGCATCGGCAGTCTTTTCTCCATTAGCTCCCACTCCTTTCTCATGTGGCTCTACGCTCGGTGCACACACCACTGGTCACAGGCTAAACACACAGTATTGCCTTTCTTCCTAGAATTTGTCGATTTCGTCTGGTAATAATTTTAGGTGAGAGGACTGAGGAAACAGTGAGTCTGTATGAGCATTACAGATGGTATTATCACATGAAAATAGGTATAATTGCACTGTGCTTATAGTGCTGGTTAAGTAAACCTACAGTAGGGATCAGGTTGCGCTGTCTTGCCCCCCTTGTGCATCGCTGAGTGGTTAGATGCTGTTTTAACTGAGATATAGGAGACTGTATAAATGTCTCATAATTACTTGTTGAGGAATTTGTCATACTTCTGTTTGACCCAATTTAATAGTGGTTCACAACATAACCGGCGATTAGCGGAATTTTTTTTAAGTTGTTGACGAGGATAAGAAATTTGTTTTTTGGTAAATATGTGTTTCAATGAAAATAAAATAAAAATAGATAAAGCACAACACTGCTCTTATTCAATGAAGAGACATGAATACAACAATAAACTAATCATATATTCTTATCTAGAAAACTGTTATTTTCAATAACGGCTAGTGATGTGCAACCTGAAGACCGCACATGAGAGAAAACAAGTTGTTTGCACTTTTTGTTGTCATTTAGTCGGCAAGTGCGCGGCATTCGACGAAACAATAACTGCCAGTTGTTTGGCCTTTTTGAAAGGTCTGTTGCTGCTATGAATCACAACACGGTGGCTAATGTATTAGAAGTGCAAAAGAAATAGGCAAACAGCCCTCAGCTGCAAATACCAGACACATTAAAGCCTGGAGCACTTCCAGGGAAATCTTTCAATTACACAGAGTGAATACCCCTCTGTTTCCAGGGCAAGATGGATAACTTAGAGAAGAGGCTGTCAAAGAAGTAAACTACACTATAGATTTAATTAAAATAACACATCTGGGAGATTACAGTTGCTTGAACAAGAATACGTCGTAACAGGATAGGTGGACGGCAAATCGATGCTTTGACTAGAAGAGCTGATTTGTATAAAAGTCCAGAGAGACAAAGTGAGATGGACGGCTAAGAAGTGAGGGGGATTTATCGAAAACGGTCAAAGAGGCCGAGTCAGGGTTTCACTTCAGGGAGCTGCATCTAAAGTCATTGCAACACACCCAAATGTCCACATCCAAAACATTTCTGTGAAACAATAATGACACATTTGGTCTGTTTTATAGGAGAATATAGGCTGATGGACCATTGGCCTAGATCAGGGGGTAGTGTGGCACTTACAGCCTGAGAGTCAAAGTTAAATGTGGCCTTATGATTACAAATGTAAATGCTATTGGTGTGGCTCTAGGGATTGTGATGTCCAGAATGGTCCAAACTGAAATATTTCAGTTAGATCAGTTGCTGTAATTTTTTTAAGATATCCATTGCCCCATATTTTAAATCCGACTGACTTTGATGTTCCTCTGACTTTTCCTCTATGGCTCTGCGCTACCATGAGATTTAATTTCTTCGTGAAACATGTTCACAACTTTTTGATGGCTTGCCATGCCATTTGGCAAAGATAACCATGGTGCCCAGAGGACACATTTTAATAACTTTGTTCATGACTGTAGACTCATAGTCTTGTTTATCAGTATTCACCAACGTTTCTCTCGCCATCTCGAATGATGATGCGTGGAGTAGTTCAATGGTAGGTTTGCACCCATCGACCAGGGAAGACGTTTTTGGGCATTAACAAAGTGTGAGTCGAATCAAAGTTCAGGTGTGTTATTTGATTCAATAAATTGCAACGAGGACAGTGTCAGGGAGAGAAGGTGTGAGTGTGTGTGTGTGTGTGAGAGAGGTAGCACTCGGTTCGCTTGGCTTTGATCTCTACAAGGCTGATATCCCTCTTAAACAAGTTTATTAAATAAGCATATCGTTCAATACCTTGGAAGACCACTCCAACCAAGATTGTCTGCCTTGGTCTTTTGCAGACAGTCTGATGGTGTCCCTGCCAGGTGAGACAGCATCCACTCCATGAAAGACCAGTCTGTCAGTGCACTCAGAAGCACTTTCTGCCAGACATGTGGTTCTTATTTTGCAGCCAGAGAAGCAGATTAACATAAAAGAGGGTGTGTAACAGTTCTCTCATTCAAACCCCTGCCTGGGGCAGGAGGAGGAGAGGCCGCGTTTGGATTGCCTCATTTGGGATCCTTTAAAACGATGTTTACCTTCCAAAGTGTGCATCTCAATGATGTATTGCAGTGGCAGCGAGCGTTGCAGGGTCAGTGGCATTTACAAGCAATCTTCTTGGGCAGATGACATTACTTGGCACGAGGAGACCTTCTGATATACATGGATGGGAGGCAATGGGTAACACGTGATATGATATCATGACGTCATTTTGTCCATGGCCCGACGGACAATTCCAAAACACAAATGTGTTATTGTATGTCACAAGCATCTTTGCCACATCACAATATCTTTAAGATTGTTTTAGAAACGTTTTTATTATTTTTGTTTGTTTTTGTTCTCGTTACATCCTGACAGCAATCAATAAATCAAATGCTCTGACAATAAAAAAAACAAGATGAAAAAAAAGGGTGGTATCTCTGGCTGTCGCAGGACCGAAATAAACCCATTCAATCATTTAATTCAGGTGGATGGCCTACCTGCCTATCTGTCTACCTGTGCACGCTCTTCCACAAGCTGCCCGCTTAACAGCTGTGAGTACTAGCAATAGCCCTGTTGTTGTTTATGTTCATTCTTATGATTTTGGGGGAGTGGCTTTTGAGGCAGTCCTAAAGGGGCGGGCTGTCAGTGTTGTGGACTTAATGCTCGGGCTGCTTGCTACTTTCACTGGAAAAGAGTTGGCAACACTTGGCTGAGTATTTCATTTCGATAATTCTTTTTATTCAATCTCATTCTGTTCTTACTCTTGCTAGTTTCTTCAATGTTGCTGACCCAGTATTTCACTGGAGAGATAAACAGAAGCCTAATAGTAGTAGTTAACAAACAATCTAACCTCAATGTACAACATGTGGTTGCATCACATGATCTTTTGATGAGTTTGCTTAGTCCTAGCAAATTACTTTTGTATTTGTTTAATATGGAAGTTGGCAGCTATATTCCATAAAGTTGGAGTGAAACATTAAACGCTGCTCTTGGCTACTCTTGTGGCAGTTTCTCAAGAGCTGAGAAGGCTGGTTAAAGCCATGAGTTTTATCAGCTGTTCCATGAGTAAATTGTTTTGATAATATCCTTGAGCCTAGAAATGATTTAGGAATGTTGGGAACTTGCAATAAGGCCTTGAACATAGACTGTTGCTGTGTTGCACTATATCCATATTAGGAGAATAAAAATGTCCAAAAGCGATATATTAACAAAGACCACTAAGGTAGGTAGGGAAGGTGGATGATGTTACATAGCCACAAAGTCTGGACAAGGGAATTCCAGTGAATAGTCGGGGTAACAAAACATGACAGGAGACCCCTTTTAAATGTCTTGTTTTCTACCAACAATGTGTGTTTCTTTTAAACATGGCTGCAATAATTCTCTAACCTAAACCAAGTGATCGTTATAGTAACCATGAAAACAAATGTTTCCTAAACTTAACAAAGCTTTGTTTGTGCCTAAATCCAACCAAACTCTTCTCACAGCAACGCCAGATCATAAAGTTGATTTATCTTTCCAAAAGTGATTTGTAATAGTTTTGCAAGGCTCAGACAAACAATGTCATCCTGTCTACAGCGACGTCCGTTTAGAAAATGTCAATTCAGTCTGATTGTTCCAATCTACTTCATTCATATCTGCAACATGTACTGCCAAATTAAAGTCAAAGGAAGCAGTCAAGGAAACTAAAAAAAAATGAAAACCATAAGCAGGTGAGACCAATTTCCCTGCTATTTCCCTGTGTTTGCCCCACTGACCTATGCAAGGAGCTACATGGTTGCTGGGTTCATGTTCATGTCTACACATATCTAATGCACGTCTGTGTAAATGATTTAAAACAAAGCAGACATGGTTTACACAATGTAGCCTGAGAAACAGCAGATCTTTGACCAATACTGGGGTTTGAACATTGGAAGTAATACTCGAAGGCTGGAGGAGTCTTTCGTTCTGACACGCTCGTTTGGAATCACATCAAAATGGAGGTAAAGGACTTCCTACGTACCACTTTTTAAAATTAATTTAATATTTAATTATTGTAAATTAAATTATATAAAGGAACAGTTTGACGGTTATTAAATACAATATCTGATGTCTGATTTGTAATGAGAGGCTGACACAACCCAGTGATTAGGCAAACTAATATCGGTGTAACAATGCTTTGTATTGTAAAATTCAAACCTCCTTTTTCATCACCATATCCAATAAAAGATCCCTCTTCTTTCTGCCACAGACCTTCCGCCATAACCTCAAAAGGGCTCAAGGGGGAAAAGGGCAGATAAGAAGGAGCCCTTTGTCTGACAAAAATGAATATGATTTTGTGCAGTTTGAATAAATCATAATGCGGCAGGTAATGAATCTCCACCTCGTCTATTTCATTACTCAGTGCAGTCCTGTTATCAAGCCCTAAATATAGCCTCATTATATATTCCATTTCTAGCAGCTAGATTCAGAAAAAGAAGTAGTCCTTTCCGAACGTCAGGTGTGTATTTCACTTTACTGTTCATACAAGGGCCAGGGCCCCTCTCTTTTTCCCTTTTCTTCTTTTCTTCACACTCACTCCATCTCCCTGAGTTATAGCCACCAGTCACATATACCAACGGCAAATGAAGGAGGCCCTTGCAGTTGGAATTGGAAATAGATGGGAGAACCAGGGTGAAGTGCACTTGGATGAAAGGTTCAATTATTTTGATGATTGGTCTCAGGAAATGTTCCACAATGATACTCATCTCGTCGCAGTAGTGCTCTGTGGAGACCTTGCGAGCTGAAATGTCCTCTTAGCAGACTATCGCTAAAATCAGAAAAGCAATTCTGACCCATGTGATCCTTTTCATGAATTTTCTTTAATTTGTTAAGATTTACTTATTAGAATCTCTAATCAGTCTTGAGGTGACCCTTGTTAGCTCAATCAAACATATCCAATTAAACAAGGTAAATCTGTAATTAGGGTGGCGCATAATAAACTTGACCCCCGATGTGGGGCAGATGATGTCCTAATCAGAGTCAATGAGCTAATCTGTCCTGACAGAGAAGTCAAAGGTCATAGATGAAGCCGCGATAAGAGAGAGACCTAATGAATAACAATAGGTGGATTAACTGCAAGCCAATCCCGTAAAGGGGGGAAGAGTTGGCCAATAATGTCCCGCAGATTTTCACGGTGAGAATGGAAGTAATTGTGTCCTGCAGACTGAAACAAAGTCTTATTTTAGAGTTTATGTCACAACATATTCTCAAGCTCTGATGTCTACTTACTTTCTACCTTTTGGAGCTTTCAATTGAAAACCACAGTTGAAAGTTATTTGGGAAAATAAATATTTTCATACATGCAATTATCTCAAAAATAATAATTTTCCAATGGATATATACCGTTGGAACACTATGCTGCACACCTGATTGCTAATAATCAATGCATTCAGTATGAGCACATGTGAGCACATGTGTGTGTTTGTGGCCATGTCCATAATCTCTCCCTCTTTGCTCCCTATAGTGTCCATATAGCATGAGCACTACATTGTGCTGAATGCAATGATGCTCATTAGATAGATGTGTAAATAGCACTTATGCAACACTGCACCTGTCGTCATAATGATGTTAAATAATAAAGTATGATTTACGAGTGCCTGAAATCTCAATGTATTGCTCACTACTGAATAGTGTTTAACGTGTAGGCAGTACAGAACAAATTAATGAGGAGGGGGGTTTATGTTGTCCACTAGCAGAGCAGCATTCAGTTTTGACAATGGACCACCTGTTTGGTTACCCAGGTAACAGCTGGGGTGTCACCCATTTGGATTAGTGTGTGCGTGTGTGTGTGTGTGTGTGTGTGTGTGTGTGTTATTGTTGAACATACAGCTCAGTAATGAACAAAATGTATTTGTAATTATGATTCCAAAGCTTGGTGATTAGATGTATAGGTGAGTGATGCAGTTTGATGACATCCACCCATCAAAGGGTGATTCAGTTTATTGGGAAGCAGGTACTCAGCACGACAAACATTGTTCATTTGATTCTTCAGGGGGAGGAGGGCTGTCTGTCATACAATTACCACAAAATGATGGCCCTTCATCGTGGTTGTTGTGTCCCTAAACTTAAAAAATGTGAACGTACATCCAGGCAGGTATGGGAGTAGGCATATACAGGAAATGTATTGTTTACCCTGTATCTTGCACTCATTTACGTTATGTTCATATATATATATATATATATATATATATATATATATATATATATATATATATATATATATATATATATTCATTTCAGAGTTAGTTGAGTGTGTCTATTACTGTGTGTGTGTGTGTGGCTCTGTCCCCACTGGAGAGCCTCCCTGGGGGTCTCCCCGGCCAACCTCAACAAAGGTCATTGTGGGGGAGGATGCAGCTCTGACCCCCGGGTTCACAGGAGGCCTGTACGATGGAGATAGCCAGAGAAAGTGAGATAATAGTATAACAATATATGGGTTGTGTGTTGTGCGCCTGGCCTGCACACACGCATGAATCCCCCCATTCAACGTGTTTGCACACTTGGGACATGCACGCAAGCATCTTGTGCATGCATGCGTGCGCGAGTGTGTTTTGCATCTGTCGGCCCATGTGTGCATCATGGGTAGTGGTCGGTCCAGCATTAAAAGCTGAGCAGTTTGCCTGTGGCGAGGTGCATGTGTAGCAGATAACTATGTTTGCATCGCTGTCTCCACACATCAGGAGGAAATCCTTGTGTCCACAGCCCACATATGACTTTGTATTTACCCCATGGATTATGCACTACAGATAATTGGAGATAACAGGGGTTGCTTAGAAAGTCTGTCAGTGTTGCTTCCACCTGGCCTTTATTCCATTTTCAATTTAAAATATCAATATTTGTTTTTTGTTTTTAGATAAAGAAAGACTGGGCACATTTGACAATGACCAACTGCATTGTAAACATTTATTTAAGTACTACAAATATTTATTTAAAATTTTAGGTGCAGTGTTTGTGTTTAACTTGAGAAAATATAATGTTAATGTATTCATTAAAAGGAAACATTGTAAGTGGAGAGGGATGGAGAGTGTAATTAAAAATACTGGAGTAAAAATAAAGCTAATTTATTTCGATTAAGTGCCTATTTGCAAAAAAATAAAAAGCCTGCCATCACTGAAATCAAGCTTGACATAAGAGTGTACTTTAAGACTGAATTACAATGAACACCCATATCCATGTTTATGTTGTCAGGCTGGTTCGCCTGCAAGGCTCTCTGCGGGTCAGGGAGCATACATTACTGCTTGAAGACAAAGTGTACGACTCCTAAAGAAGGAAGAAATATATCCAGTAGCTATTTTAGTTTTGTAAAAAATGTCCCATCGTTAATTATTCAAATATGGACATGCAAAGGCAAGCTCACTTTTCATGTGTATTTCTATTTCCCTCCATATTGAATTAAATTAAAGCCACCCCACTTTCCTTGTAGGGGGAATTAGATCCTCGCCTTCTGTATGAAATGTTCTAAATATCTGTAATAAGTAAATCAATGCAAACCTAAAATGTGTTTAATCATCAGATACCTTCAAGTATCCACTTATTTTTCCAGTTGTCTTCTGAATTAATTGTGTCCCAGGACAAGGTTGATACGATTATTACGATGTTTTCCAGCTTTTGGGGCTTGTGAGAAAAAAGTGAAGAAAAAAAAAAGCCTCCTTCAAACCGAAACACAAGAACACAAACATATTCAGTTTTTGCCGTTTATATTGTCAGCTAATGCTGTGGGAATGTAGGCTTTCATAAGAAATCAATCCCTCTCCCATACCTCTTACAGTATTCGTCATACATTATAGCTTAATCCTCAGCCCGGCAGTCCGACAGTTTTCTTTCTTTGTCTGGGAAATGGATGAAGTATCTCTTTTGGGGAATGAACAGGAAAGTAACAGGTTTGAAGTACTTGCTCAAGTAATGTCTTTTTTTTTATACTCCAGTTACACTGAATAATATTTCGTTTTGCTACTTTGGAGCATTAGAAAAAAATGCCCCTGCTGATATGTGCATGAAAGTGGAGACATTTTGAATGATTTATTGAAAACATTTATCGAAAAAGTGTCAATTAGCTGAAAGAAATTCTGAAGGAGCTGACATTTGTAAAAAGATGTGTTTTTGTTTCATCTGCTATAAACCCAGATCAGCAGTTCTCCATGCTTCCCACTTGCCTCTCAAGCACGGACACACATATGCTGGACTCAAGTTGGTCTAATTGCAGCACTGGAGCCTTAAATCTTCCCGTGGACTGTTTTTCAGAAAACTTAATCGTGTGGACAGGCAGAGTGAACTAATTATTTGCACGCTGTTTTCTCAGCCAAAGCTGGTAATTTAGCAGCAATTGACCTCCTGCAGTTCGCCAGCAAATGAAAACATGTAGGCCAGTCCGCTAACGAGGGGCCTGGAGACCCCAGGGTTCATCTGGGCCCTGCTCTGCACAGTGGACACAGAGCCCTTCACTTCACTTTCAATTTACCTCTTGACCATCTCCAGGGGAGACATCATCGTCCTCACACTGTGTAATGACTTTAAGCTCGCTGCAGCAGAGGACCGGCCCGTTGGGAGGGTAACTCAACACTGGGATGGTCTGGAAAACAAGATGTACTTCTTTCCAGAGTGATTTACTGATGGTATGTGGCCGCAAAGACTCCAGCTGGACTGTGCCTTTTAAAACCTTTACGAGTATCAACCATTCTTGATATTTCGTGTAATTTCTGATTTGATGAAACTCACTTCAGGGAACATATAAACAGATGTTGTTGTGAAGAGATATTTCGTGTAATTTCTGATTTGATGAAATGTAATGTAATGTCATTTGGATTTTTAGTTAAATAAATATGTATTTAAAAATAATGTCACTGTCTTTGAACCATTTTACTCTTGGGTGGGCTGAGAAAGCCTTCTGACAGTATTTAAAACACCACGGGACACAAACTCTCCTGTTTTGCTTCTTTTTTTCAGCAAGCAACTTAAACGGAGACAAGTTGCGACACATGCACACACACAATGAAAACGGGACATGCCTCTACGTTGCTCCATGTGGCCACACCACACCTCATCGTCTAACTTGATCATCTCAGCATGCCCAATATGAAATGTTGTTCTTATTACTTTATTTTTAGAACGCATCGCTTCCGTGCTTGTGTGCCCACATGACATTTCATTATTTTGGGGATATTCCACTTTTAGCACGCTTTCTCTTGTAATAACTTTAAAAGTGATATCAGAGGAAGCACAGCAACAATAATGCCATGCAGTAATTACTTCTTTTATGAAGTTTGCCGACGGTGGAGTTCTGCATTTGGTCTTGTGCATTTCAAACCGAAGCGTCGTGTTTGTTCTTTTTACGTCACAAGAGCTGGGGTCTGTTGCAAAATGGCCACAGCAACGAAAACCTTGGATTTTATTGAGACAGTGCTATTCTTAGTTGTTTGTTGCTCTATTGTTAGCACGTTGTTGCCACAATGTCTCTTTTAAAGTCAAAATGCCAGGATACATGGGGAAGATCATATGCACACACACAACACACTTCAGGGAAAATACGCAGTCGACCTGAGGCGTGATCATGATGCAAAGTCTAACATGAAGAAAGCCACAGTATCATTTCACTGACCTAAATAATTTACATACCAGAACAAAACATACCTTAGTAGTGCTGTATGTTCAGATGTTCACCTCACTTTAGGGTTCTAAAACAAGGCATCTCTTCACAACTGTTGATATGTTCCCTGAAGTGAGTTTGTATGTGTGTATGTGTGTGTATGTGTGAGGAAGACACACACTAAGTATTGACGATATTTTCCTCTTATGTGATTGCTTAAGAAAACATTGCTGCTTTATGAAGAGTGAATAACTGCAACGCCATGATATGTTAATGTGTTTGCAAGCTAGCGTGTGTGTGTGTGTGTGTGTGTGTGTGTGTGTGTGTTTGTGTTGCAACGGGTAAGTAAGTTAATGGTACAGTTACTGTGACTTTATTTATTGCCACTACTTTGTGATGCCAGTACCAGTAAGACATCTGTTGTCAACATGTTTGGAGCACAATAACAATGAAAAAGGCCTAATGAATAACCTTCAGATTGGAGAAAGTCATTCATGCAATGAGCTGTTCCTACCTCACCAACACACCCAGCTCTACAGGATACAGCAGACCGCGTGTAACTAGAAGACAGTGTACACCCGTACTGCAATTCCACCAATACTTAATTACTATATTGTAACCATGAATAGGTTCCCAGTCTGTTTTATTTCTAACTCCCTCCCTTTGAGCCCAATACACAGAACTGAGTACTGTTTAGTCAGTCCTAAAGTGGCCGACGGGCATAACTCATTTTCACAAATGAAATGGCCAAAGCTCCTCCTGTGAAGGTGGAACACGTCAGTCAAAGTATTACTCACAAGCACTGAAAGCTGCTGTTTCTATTTGCTGCGCACGTCTTGTCTTGTCTTGACACATCAAATCATTTCAACGGTATTTTTTAATCAAACCACCTGCAAATAATTTGGAAAACTCACCTATAAAAGTGATAATTGCCAGCTGTGTTGTTGCTGTTTTTAACTCAGTAATGCTACTACAGTAATTGACCGTTGCTAAATCCCTGTTCCATGGAGTGTTTTTGTCAACCCCTGTGCAGTTATCACCTACAGCTCAATGCTGTACATGCAGGCATGTTTTCTTAGAAGCTTGCTTTTCACCCACAATGTGTGTGTGTCTCTCTGTATGTGTGTGTGTGTGTGTGTGTGTGTGTGTGTGTGTGTTATTAGAAAACGTTTGTGCCATAAAACAATATGAGCTCAAACTCCATCGAATGAACGTGGCATATTACAAACAGTAACTGACCAATTTAATCAGGAACTACTATTTTGTCCACTTCATGATTTGCCGTGGGCTAAATAACAGAAACGCCTCTATAATGCAATACAGTTCAACAGCACAACAACCTCTACATCCTCCAAAATGACCATGTGGTTTATCAAATCAGCACCTCTCTTTAACGGTGTCAATAAAAAAATGAACATTGTAACCTTAATAAGAGGAATTATTGTAGCACTGTTGTAAACTGCTGTAGTTGTATATTACCTACTGTAATAAACTGGGTGTATACTTTTGGCCAGTCATTTAAGTGCATCAAAATGTTGCTTTTACAATGAAATCATCCTTCCGAGCTTCAAAACAGTCAATATCCCCATTTTGTTTTCCGTCTGGACGTGCTTGGTGACGACATGATGAGAAGCTGGATGCTTCCACTCCATCCCCGGCCAAAAACCCAGTGAATGTTTTCAATGTCGGTAAAACATTGTGTATCCCTTCCCCATGAAAGTCATTGTTCCTCATCCACTGCTCAAGGTAAACATTGAACGGAGACTAACAGATTGTCTACAGTATGGCAGGCCGCTCTTGTAATCAGAGGATGTCGCTGCATCCTTTGTCAACCCGCGGACATATTCCTTATGTTTGCCCAGCCTCCGATGTATTGAGCTGCCATTCCTGATTAGTTTTGATTGGTTTCATTTGTTCCTCTGTCTGTATAGACATCAATCATAGCTTTCTTCTACTGGATGTCTTCTGTCCGCCAGCTGGGTGTCTGTGTTTGGTTTCTGAGACTCACAGGTGGTCGACTGTAAATCTATATATCGGTGATCAGAGGCACAGAGAAACACAACATGAATGTCGTGAGGTGTGAAGCTGGGGCTCTGGGTGTATCTTGCAGGGAAGCTGTAAAACGTTTGTCTTGCTCTGGCAGTCTGCCTGCATGTGTTTGTGTAACTGCTTTAAGCAAACGCATCAGTTTGCCAACAACACATCAAGCATCGCTACATTTGTGTATGTGAGTGTGGAACTGATAGATTTCACAGTGATTTTCTGACGAGCATGACCTCGATATCTTATGCACAAAGAAATGCGTGCTATCAGAAGTTTTGTTATTTTGATTTGATTTTTATTTTAACCACAAACACATCAATGTGTAACAATGTCATCGTGTCTTGTTGCATTTTCACACTGTGACTGTTTGACCTGTTGACTTAAGCTTTTTTCTATAATGGATTATGTTTCGCTTTCATTCAAATTGACGGGCACTCGACGTTTGTCTTTCCTGCCTTCTTTGCCAGATGGCCATCGCAAAATAGATATGATCTCGAATTAATGTTATCTGGTTAAATATAAGAAATGTGATTGTTCACTTCGACTGATTGACGCAGAATGTGTGTGAGGCCAGTTCAGGAGAGCCGAGTGAATTAGTATCCTCAGAATCCTTGAACAGGCATCCCAGCTGTCAGACCGCCCTGATTGCCGTCACTAAAGAACTTTACTGCCCTGCCCTGGATGGTCCAACATAGGATGTATTGCTTTAGTAAGAAGTAAAACAATCCAAGCCTGAATAACTCTCCTACCTCTGTTTGGTATGATTGAGAGGGATGGAGAAGTGTTAAGATACAGCTTCTGGCACAACAAAAGAGGGCAAGCCTATAGGAGGGTGAGGTGTGTGTGTGTGGGGGGGGCTTGGCAGAGAAAGAAGAAAGCAGGGGGGGGACTAGTGTGTCAGAGTGAGACGTCTGACATGCAGCTGAGTTCTCTGACCTGGCAGCCCCTGGAAAGGCCTTGGCTCCGTAGTATAGACAGCAGTGAGGGAGGGATGGAAAGAGAGACAGGAGAGTGTGGAAGAAGAACGGTGTAGTTGCACTTCTTCATTTAATCAGAGAGTTCAATCAAGCATTTCTTCAGGCAACACAATTACAATCCTGTTTTCCCTGGAAATGGCAGGATTTGCTAATTGTAAATGTGGTTCTGACAATGGCAAACACTTTCCCATGATAGATGGGTGAAGAGATGGGAGGAGAGATGGGAGGAGAGATGGGAGGACGGTGGAAGTGGAAGCTGGGTGGGTTGGCAAAGTGAGCGGAATCTAAGTGGTGCCGGAGTACCTTGGCAGACAGCATGGCACCTCTAATCACAATCAATCAATCCTTTGGAGAAGGCCCCAGCCAGCCTGGCTGCCAAACTCCACCAGTCTCTCACCTTTTATCTTCTATTTCACTTTATTTGGTCAGGATGTGACCAGTTGTTCATAAATTCAAACTTAGTCAAGTTATAATGTAATGGTTTAAATAAGAGGAGATGTACACATCTCTAAGTTAAAACTGGTTGCACTACAAAGACTAGTTCTTGCATACATGTTGCATGGATGTTGCTGGAGACTCTGCCTACTTACTGTTAGATTACTCACATGACTGGTTTATAATGGAAATTATATTCTGAATATGTTCAACATATCTGACCTAATACTTGATCATTTAATTATTCTATAAACTGAGATTACTTTTCATAAGATTAAAAAAACATGAATTATCTGGACGATGTGTCCACCACAGCCTCACTCAACACAAACTAGTGATATTTTACTATTTTGATACTCTTAAAATATTGCTTTGCTAGAATATTTACATTTTATTTTATGCAACTCTGTAGGAGTCAACTCATAACATTAAGTGCTTTTTCATTTGTTATGTCCCGTGACTATTAGTACATAGCTCCACCTACTTTGCTGTTATGCATTGATTTCAGGAGAGGTGGTTTATCAATGAGAGTGCATTCGCAAAATACAAACAAATATTAGTTACAGACAAGCTTTGGTAAGCATGTCTCAGAAATGACAGTACCATGAAAGAAGGTACCCGATGCAATATTTGCCAGTCAAAAGGAAAGGAATGAGAGAAATCTTGTGCTTTTAACAGTGGGGGTTTTGTAACACAGCATCTTTTTCTGCTATGACAGCTGAAATGATAAGTATGTAAGTGTCTTTTTGTGTGAAGGCCATCCCTGGATACACACCCCACTGACTTAAGATAATCACTTGAGAAAGACAACAATGGTGAATTGTTGTACAGATTGTGAAAAAAAAGATTGAACATGCAAGGCCAGCCTCAGCTGGTGACAGCACGTTATAAATCACAATGTCTCACGACGTGTCGTTTCTCTACCACACAGTATATTGCTGAAAACTATACTGAAAAAAAAACATGATTTGAAGGTAATAGATGGCGTGATGCTCAGCGTGTGTGTCAGTGACATTGTGCCACCGGGTCTGTGTCACAGCACTTTAGCTTGCGTGTGAATGTTGGCCACATTGAACACGCAAGCCGCTCAACCCCCGGGCCAAATGAATGTAGTGTGCTTGCATATAGTAATAATTGTGCAGCGTTGTCTGTGGTCTTTTCTGTTAGCCTCTTTGTTGACAATGATATAATGTTACACTTTGGTATTTCAGTATGAATCATAATGTATGTTGACGAATACAAACAATGTACACTATATACAGGCAAGGTTCCTCGTCATCCTCCATTGTTTTTTCTTATCCCTGCTCTTCTTTTTTCACATAATGAGACACTTGGACGAGAGAATAAATGAAGGTTACTGCAAATAAACAGCAATATATGAATATATTCACTGGTGCACTCAGAATAATAGATTATTAAATTAATAGAATCAACTCCCATAGCCTTTTTTATTTATATAATTCCTTTCAAATTCCATTGAATTCACAGTCAAATTTGGAGTCACACTTCTGACCTGAACTCTTTGAACCCCATATGTACTCAATGGCAACTACTTACCTGAACAGACAGCTAATCAACCATAGAACCACAGAGAGCAATGCAAAAATATCCCCTAATTGGGCACAGTTGCTGCAATTTTAGTGTTTGTTTGTGCCTTGCAATTTGGAGCATTTCAGCTGCGAGTTGGACTGTATAGGGTGTTTTTGAGGATGAGCGCATGATTCATAATTTGAATCAGTGTATTGCAATCATCCATATATTAGAATGGATCAAACAACTTCTCCTCCTTAGTAGTTCAGAATTGCAAGGGTAATTCATTCGTGCATTCATTCGAATGAATTGAAGTCAAAAATACCCCCTATAAGCCGCTCGCTAAATTTGTGTGATGGATCTTTTCATGTAAATCTTTATTTCACCATAGGAGGTTTCTGCCAGAATTATGCTTGTTGATACATTCCTAGGATGAGGGTGGGAAACAGCTGGCTGCTCAGTCATTTTCTGGGCTGTTGTTTCTTCGCGGCTTTCCTCGAACATGTAGTGCGCACACAGCGAGATACAAGACAGCAGAGAGGAGCTTGAGGCATGAGAGTCAAGGTGAAGTTCATGGTCTGAAATCCCTCCATTACTGAAACATGCGCGCACACAGCTCTACAGATTCCTTTAGTGGTTTAGTCGACAGCTATCTTAGCAATTACAGCAATTTCCCACGGGCTCCAGCAAAGGGCCTGTTAGCCTCTATGCTAATGAAGACAAATGGAGGTAATCTCTGTTCTCAGGATGAGTCTTGGTAGTCGGAGAGACGTAGAGAGAGAGAGAGAGAGAGAGAGAGACACACAGAGAGAGAGAGACACAGAGAGACACAGACACAGAGAGAGAGAGACAGAGAGAGACAGAGAGAGAGACAGAGACAGACAGACAGAGGATGGTGTAAGTTTACCCAAATGTCTCTACTTCAGACACGCCCCCACCTTACCCATGAACCCACAGAGATAAAAGCCTGACACAAAAGCACCGGGGCTTCCAAGTGTTCATACTGTGTGCCTGCGTGTCGGTAAAAGCGTGTTAAGCCCTCTCCAGAATACACTGAAAAATGTCTGAAACAAGACAGGAAGAGCATCAGACACTCTTCACATGAAAGAGAGCCGCGGTGTTTGCTGATGAGGGTTTTTTTCCATTATTACGGTGGTTCTGGTTGGATGTGGTACAAACATTGAGGACTGTGTGTGTGTGTGTCATGAAACGAAACGTAATGACATGGACCCATTACACACGGTATTTAGAGATTAGACTAACACTGTGGTTTTGTGGTGCGAGTCGTGCTGATGGTAACCATGTGTGCCAGAGGATACACATACTCCGACTGCACCGACAAATAATGGGATAATGAATGCCAGCATAACTGATCCCTGATGAGGTGCCGGTTGTTTTTTACAGGAACAGGGCTGGTTGTGATGAGCAATGATGATGAGTCATTGGCTCGTCTCGACCTGTACTGTGGGTTTCAATCATTCATGAACGGTGATTTAGAATAATATACACATACAGTAGCAATGGATCATTTAAGGCAAGCGGGGAAAGCAGAAGAAAGTGTGGCTTTAGCTTCACTGAGTAACTTAGAAATGTATATAGCTCTGGATTGGTGGATGACATGAAACATCCCCCGTTGCTGTTGTTATTCATTGTTATAATTCAATGTAAGTTCAGTGATTGAGAGAAACATTTAAATATATATATTTATATATATATATATAACTAATGTGTGTATATATATATATATGTATATATATATATATATATATATATATATATATATATATATATATATATATATATATATATATATATATATATATATATATATATATATATATATATATATATATATACTGCTATTGGGAAAAAAATAAATGTGGCAAAGTGTTGTTGGAAAAGATTAAACACAACCAGCAGATACACTGTGGGTAATAACAAGTTGATTCAATTTCATATCTTTCATACAGTTTTTGTCCTTGTGTGCAGTTTATTTGATGAGCAAGCAATCGAGCACCTACCGCAATGTATAATCACTAATCTGACAATTTATCATTATGAGTCGATGCGATTATTTTCAACAGAGCAAAGATAATCGTTGCCAGTGGAAGAAGCACACATAATTGTTCACTTGCTCACATCGGCAACTCAGCATCGCTATCTTCTGACGGTTTACTTCTTTGACTGAGTACGGTTTGCTTATCTATGAGTAGACTGCACTCCCTAACAGTTTCTATAAAGCTTTTGAATGCTCCATAATCTCATTCTTAAATGCACATTTATTGCTGCACTCAAAACAGCCCCCAACATGTAAAAAGTCAAGGCGTAATACGTTTTGGGCTGACGGTAGAGGATGATAATTAATCTAAAGTAACTCTTGCAGTTGTTATGATCAAGAGAGAACAGTTTATAACTGCTTCTAATCTTCTTTAAAACACATAACAAGTAACAGTTCCTGGCACTTATTCCTTGGCACTACTTTACAGTACTTACAAGGCCTGTGGGTTGAAAAGTAATGACTAGTTATACTGTAAGAAATGTTTAGCTACGTCACCAGCAGGCTTGTAATCTGCATATGGTGCATCGTAGCAACACACACGTCACAGCGAGGCTTTCAGTAAGAACATAGCCGGGACGCCCTGGATTTGCAACACAACATTTTGTTAACGCAGTTGGGATTAAACGTGTGTACGTGCACCACACCCGCAGCCTTGGTTTGCATCCTGCTCGCCAACTGTTCACAGCTCCACAGGAGAGACTCGGAGCAGATGACAGAAACACAGGACTCCTCATGTGGGTGGTTTACAATGCGAGACAAAGACATCTCTATTGAGACATGTGCATTACATCCTGTTATGTTTGACTTTGTCTCGGAGTAAAACTGGTCTCAAAAAAACTATTGTTTTACATCTGCTGTGCTCATTGATCCTGATTTAGTTCTCGATCTACACTGCACGCTCCCGTGTCAAAGCGAGATACATTTTCCTTCACAAATAAATCAAACACCCTTATTGAACTTATTGCACTGTCTAGGCTCAGGTAATTTAATGAGTAGGTGTTGAAATAATCACATTAATGAAATATAATTAGCGGCTGTTGAGTGTCACTCAGTGCTCCAGCTTCCATTTTATTCCCCAAACAGCTTGACTATGTGCTGCTCAGGTATCCTTAACAACAGCCATGATTAATGAAAAAGGAACACTTCGTTTAGTAGCTTTGGCAGGAAGCAGGCAACAAGTGTGTGTGTGTGTGCATGTGTGTGCATGTGTGTGTGTGTGTGTGTGGTGGGGGGGGGGTTGTGCTTCCTGACTCCACGGTGTCTTCCATTTTGTTTCATCTTCCTCTCCCGCAGCACCAGAAGTAAAGTGTCTGTCACAATACACCACACTTTGTTTGTGTGGACGTGCATAGTGAGTGTGTATGCACCCTTGTCTGTGTGTCTGTGTGTCTGTGTGCGTGTTGTTTTGCATATGTATGCGATGCACATGCACATATGTGTGTGTGTATATCTGAACATATAAATGTGCCTGTTCAGGAAAATAACCCAAACTGCAGCAACAGTCTCGACAACACAGACGCACCCAATGAGAGTGGATGTGCGGAACTATAGGCCAATTAGATGCTAATATGAAAGCTGTGTGATACTGACACACACACAAACAAACAAGCACACGACTCCAGGGCCTGTACTCCATCATCTGTATAATTAAGGTGCTTTTCTCCTGAATATTTTAGGTAAATGTCTCTGCAACAGCTCAGCAACAGACCTGGCTGTCTAGGACTGAGAAAGAATACAGGAAGCGCGCACACACACACACACATTATTAAAGTGCCTGATATCACCT
This sequence comes from Cyclopterus lumpus, assembly GCF_009769545.1. NCBI lineage: Eukaryota > Metazoa > Chordata > Actinopteri > Perciformes > Cyclopteridae > Cyclopterus > Cyclopterus lumpus. The sequence continues at coordinate 14,549,648 of NC_046986.1, forward strand.
TAGTCACTTTTGATTGATATGCAGTACTTCCTGTAACTAATCACTGCTGAGGGTAACCAAATATTGAACTCTATGTTGTTTTGATGAAGGTTTTTTAACTTGGATTATTAATGTGTTGCTCCACAAGTTTTTTCAAACCAAATAGTGATAGAGATTTCCCCACCATCCTCCTCATTGTTTTTGAATATATTATAAAAGTTCATTTTACGAATGACATCGCAAAACTGCTTTTTGGTCACTCTGTGGTTTTAAGGGTCAATTACATCGCTTCCAAGGTCTTATTAGACAGCCGTTGTTCTATAACCTGAGTTTGTGTGTGTGTGTGTGTGTGTGTGTGTGTGTGTGTGTCATGTGCATGAATCTAATCCTATGGCAGATGGAGGAGGAATAATATCCAAGACAATACTGGCAGAGGGACAGCAGAGGGAATGAGATGCGGCTTAAGACAGTGTCCTTCAAAGATTGATGAGAGCTCGTCTTCTTGTATTCGGACAGAACTCCTTCCCAGGAAACACAATAATTCCACTCACTTTAGCTAATTGTCACAGTACTTGGCCGTGGCTGTCGTGTTGCAACACCGTGAAATGGGTTTCTTATCATTATTTCAGTCAAATTACTGATTTAGTATTTTGCCTCTACACATTTCATGATGCAAAATGACTGCTTTCAATTCCAGTTGAGGTATGCAAGGTTTATGGATGCATATAAGAGGGTAAAGAGAAGGTGAGAAGATCATTCGGCGGGTTTGAATGATTTACAACCGACCAAAGACCTGACGTCAGAGAGAGAGAGAGAGAGAGAGAGAGAGAGAGAGAGAGAGAGAGAGAGAGAGAGAGAGAGAGAGAGAGAGAGAGAGAGAGAGAGAGAGAGAGAGAGAGAGAGCGTTTTTGTCTGCTTGTTTGTGTTTTTGTGTCTCCTTGTAACTAAACCTCAATGCCATCAAGGAGACCAAATGTTGTTTCCTCCCTCTCTAATTAGCAGCACTTATGGTTAAGCCTTGTTTAGCTGTCCTCTGGTAAATAAACGCTCATGTCAGACTGTTTTGTTTCGGGGCTTTTCGCGTTCACATCTAGTTAGACCTCTGTTACCACGCTCTATCTCCGGCATACACTGTGGATATATGAGTAAGTCGTGATGTAACCTATAGCTGCTTCGTGAAGGCTTTGATCTTCTGGTCCGTCTTTCTCAGGAGAAGAAAAACAAATGTCCTCAAGAATGTGGGAAGTTACGAGTCATGCATTTTCCTGGTTAATCAGTTTGGTTTGCATGAGCAACAAAATAAATCCACCCTGAACGGACCAAGAAGACATTACTTCCACAGGAAGAGAGTCGCGGTGTCTCCTGCATTGTTCGACTGACTGAGGTAGCAAAATAACACGACATCGATACATGGCGCACATCCAGGTGCAGGAGGTTTACCACTTTTATGCAGATACTTATGGTCCAAACACAATAAACCCTGCAGTTGGATTTCGTTGTTGTGAGCTTGTCTCAAGGAGAATATTAAAACGTTTTGAAACACGGACAGTTCATCACATCATATTGATAGCAGTATCAGTTCTGAGTTCTACAGTAACAATGTTTGATTACTCAGTTACTGTATATGAGTCCAATTTTAAGCAACTTGAACTCATTTCTATCTTTTACTTTCTACCTTTGCTCTGTTTCAGAGAGGTGCATTCGGTTTCTTTTCTTTTTTCTCCAGTACATTTGTCTGGGGACTGTAATGAGGTTTCACATTCAGGTTTTACATTCACGTCACATCCTTATTTCTATCCTTCTTTGTTCCCTCTCTTCCTCGTTTACTTCTTTCTTTTCCTTCTGTTCTAGGCTTCCTGACTATTGTGGAATTATAATTCATAAAAATCCCCTGAATGTAATATCCAGTATTCACCTTTCAGCGAAACCAAACTTTACTCTTATTTACCAAACTTTCATACATTGATATTTGGCTAACATGGTGAATACATCACAATCAAATCTCTACTTTTACTTAAGTCCATATTGTTACCATATTGTTGCTTTTCTCAGGGAATAACACAACCAACTGACCTTAGTGTTAGTCGCTCACACAGATACTGACTGTAGATTAGATTAATGATCTTAGATGGCACAAATACACCTGAAAATATATTTTAGACCATAAATCATGGAAAATGAAACTAAACTACTAAAGTTTTACAGAATGACATACCTTATTAAGGAACATAATTATTGAAAAGAAAATGGCAGTACTTTCTCTGGAAAATAATCCTTTCTTCTATACTGTCTTTTATTAAAAAAAATGAGCAAATCCACGAATCTGCATCCATTATGCTCAACACGCTCCTCCCTGCCAGCTTCTTCCCACTGTATTGCAGTTTGATGGGACATTATTGTGGCTGGATGTGGAAAGAAAGGGAGAGTTGTTGGTAGTGGGAAGGAGGCCCAGCTCGGTCTCACAGGACCCTGTTATGGCAGGTCGGGCTGTCCTATCACAGCCGTCTCTCAGAGGGTGACGAGGAGAATTTGCTCCATGAACCATGACCCAATTAATCATGGGTGCAAATACAGGAAATGGGAAGTGGGTGAGTGAGGGGGGGGGGTGGCACTTGATTTCTTTGTATAAACATCTCGACACACTCAACTAGACACATTCATCATTAGATAAGAATGAGCGCTGCTTGTGTGACGCTGACATTAACGTGTTTCAAACACAATGCCTCGCGCTAAATCACAAACTTACACTGGAAATCGGTTGCAACTGTGCGAAACTGTCAGAGATCAAAATCTGAGGCGGCGGCTTTCTCTGATTTGGATCTAGCTATTCAGCTCGCTCTCACTAAATGGCATATGAATGATAGAACAATTTGCAGGTCATTTAGCGTGCAATAAGTGTCTTTTTTTTTTTTTCGTGTCATCTATACGCCGTGTATTACCGATGTCCCAGAATGTTGTTTCATTACAACCGTGATGTTTATCCATGACCTAACAAAGGGATTTTGTGGTCTAAACCTAACGTGACCGTTTTATTGTAATGACCCGGCGTATAAAGGACACGCAAAAAGCTCAAAATGCATGCTAATGACACTTGGACATATTTACTGTACATGCCTTCCTATGCGATCAGGTTAAGCCTTTCGACAATATTACCAATATATATATTTTTTTAGGGATAAAATAGTACCTTCTCTACTAAATGGCAGCGAGTACATGTTGGTAGTTTGTACATCCTTTGAATAAATTAATATTGTTGCCCATTAAAAGTGTGGGGGATGTGAAACAATTAATGCTTTTAGTAAAAACTAATCAAAAAGTTAAAAGAATGGTGCTTAATTTCCCCTTTTTAAACTAAATATTGTCATCATTATACGTATTTAAAGAGCAAATATTATCCATCTTGAATATAAGGATACAGGTTGTGTTGGTGTTGTTTTAATGCACACGGGTATAATATACATAAAAAAACACTCAAATTGTGCTTTATTTCAAACAATAATTTTCGCCAGTTTTAGAATCCCCTGTAGGGCTGCTACAAAACAAAAAGGATGAAGAGTGGTGGTGCTGTCGATGGTAAGAAATCATCCTGGTATGATGGTATGATGTTTGGTGTATGTGTGTGTGTGTGGGGGGGGTAGTGTTACATGCCAGCAGAGGCTTCTCCTCCTTCTGTGCGCTTGGTATGGAGGAATGTGCCTCCTGAGAACCACAGGGAAGAAGAAGGTACTGACAGCGAGCAGTAAACACAGTCGGCCTCTCTGTTTGTATGTTTGTATGTTTCTGTGTGAGGAGGCCCGGCCTCGGCAGCTTCAAAGCTGCTCCTAAACAACATCTGTTCTGTGAGTTTACGGCCCGATACAGCCATGTCAAGACACATCGTGACTTACAATTGTGGCTCTGAATCAATATTTTCCTCCATCTCATACTGGATTGTTCCATTGGCAAGAGTTCAAGAATGGACAAGCGCTCATTGAGAAGAGGGGGAAAAGAATGTTGGAGCGGATAGACGGGAGGAACCCGTTGCATTTTTCCAATTCACCACAATGACAAACAGATTTTCAACAATTAGTCAGAACTAACATGCACGTTTATTGACTAAAACACGGGGCCAGCGCCCTGAAGACAACCAAATGAAACTGATTACTACTGATCACGTTTGTCAACTTCTTTCTCATGCCACAATATGATTATATATATGATACTTTATTATAGAAAATGCTTGTGATCACTTTTTTTCTGTTGAATTTCGTTTTTTACTGTATTGGTGTACATATATTAATGTTCTGACATTTTTTGATGTATGTTGAACTTTGTTGGAAAAGTGCATGTAAAGTGTAAGATTATTCAAATTAAGAATACATTTAGTTCAAAATTCCCCTTTCTTTTCCAACCTCTTGTATTTGTAATTCTGACAATTTTCCATGAATACTGTATTAAGCGTTCTAAAATATATGCAGTAGCTTCCACAGAATGTTCTCCACTGAAACGGCATCCTCATATCTGTAAACGACAAGCCCAGAACAAGCAGCCTTTGAATTGATTGTTAGCTGTAGGGCCTCTTGTATTAATCTCTTTCAGTGTGTAATAAGTGAATTAGTGGGATGTAGAAGATGATGTATGACGAACGCTGGCCCGTCTAAAACCTGCTGTAAATCCACATGCCGCAGCCTCTTAATAATGTGGCCAGAGACCTTGCGGCATCATTCTTCACTGCAGCCATCAACAACCTGAGACCCATAAATCTCTCAGAGTATGACGGTGTTCTGAGTTCGTTGTTAAGCCATTTGTTCTCAAATATCTACATTGCATGCTTTGTGAAATGCTCCAGTTCATTTTAAAGAACTCTTGAACACATCGGCAGCTACATAATATACCGAGACAAAAAAAAAGAAGATTTTCCTCCCAAAAATGCAACAGCGTGTGAAAGTAATGCTCCACACATACAGACATTTATGAAAGAACTTCAACATGTTTCCTCACATTTAGCAATGTTTTCTAACATGCTGCAATTCTTTCATAATTTTTCTTCTAAAAGACAGTAAATTGAGTTCATAAAGTGGAAAATAACATTAGCATTATTTAAACGGTGACTTTTGGCATCCCCTCCTGGTTTTTTTCAAACATTGAAATATGCTCAATAAATTAGTTTTTCATAACAGATAACATGTTGTCTTATTCAATGCAAGAGGAATTTCTTTAGACGTGTCTTGTATCTCTGAGCGAGACCTCCTGCCGCAGCCACACAGTGCAACAGATTACATTCAGGAAACAATAAAGTAATTAGAATTTTCTTTTTGCAGTTTCTCTAAATCCCAGTGTCTGCATTTGCTTGTGTGTGCTGTGTCCTTTAACGCGTTCCATACGTCAGATGCCTTCCGAACCTCCAGTCTCCAACCCCCCACCACAACAGCTGGCGTCTCAGCGAGGGCCCTAACGTCACACTGCCACCCCGGTCTTTCAGTGCGGATCAAGTATTGTGGTGTCAGGGGCCCCTAATGGCCCTCACAGAAAAATGCACACAGTAGACCCAAATACAAGCATGTGATATGTCCCTCGAAACAATGATGAATACAACTGTTGAAACATGTGAACAATATAGATAAACATGCTGCTTTTTTTACATGGAGGCTAGTTATATGTTATACATACATGTAAATAGTAGATGTTCGTCTAACAACTGAACTATTTAAACATTAAAAAAGTAATTATGATTTTCTTTAGGCACAGCCACCGTAACAACAACTAATTGCTTACATGCATTCATTTAGCCATTTAAAAGACAGTTACTATGATTTGCATCATCTTCTCTCAGACCCGAACAACCGAGTTCCAAAATAAGCTTAAACAACATTATGCTTATGGCCATTTCAGAATGTGCATTCAGAGTGACAGGATCTTCTTGGTTGGTGTGTTTAGCTATTGAGCAATATTGGTTTGCTCCGCAGTCCAAATGAAAACCAAGACACTCACTGTATTGAGTAAGATTCAAAGTCACAGGCCACCTCTGGATGTTTTATTGAACACATCTGGTTCTTTTGCCTCTAAAAAAAGAAATAATATTAAGTCACATTTGTTCTGTTCATGGTCAAACCATATTGCTTAATTAAAGTAACTTCCTGTTTGATTAAAGCAGATTGAGTTATAGGTCACACGGATGATGTCACACTTTTTGATAGTATTCCTAACAATTCTCTTCCCTGTTCTCAATTTTAGTGAATCAAATGTCTGTTTTGCATCAAATATGCTGAAGAACTGAACGTGTCTTTGACGTCGAGAAGACGTGAAGGATCTAAAGTGACCTGTGGTGAACTTGAGCGCTGTGTTTTTGCTGTCTGTCAGACTCTGTAGGACCCAGCGGAAAAGTGCTCCAACCGGAGGGAGACAGAGCAAGAGAGAGGGAGAAAGCTGAGTGGAGAGAAGAAGACGCTCTCAGATCAGTCAGTGGCTTCATGGAGTTATGTACCTCTGATCCGCCGCCATGGATTGCAATCCGCGATCACTCCTTCTCATTTTACCTCTTTTGCTGTCCTGCGTTATTCCTGCGTTTCCCATCATCTACCTCCCGAATGAAGGTGAGTGAACTCTATCTGCGGACACGAGTGTGTGTGTGTGTGTGTGTGTGCGTGCGCGCGCGCGTGTGTGCAAATGGTGCGCTACGGCACGCATCGCGAGCAGCGCTCTGCGCTCGCCGTGGACTTGCTACTGTCCAAATTGTATAGGGATACTAATAACAATAACACGGGGATCTGCAGCGCGTGGAGGTGACATCGGGGATCACGGAGAGCCGGAACACGAGCACTAATATACACTATTTAGACAATCAACTTCAAAGTAGATCCAAACAAGGCAGACAATGCAGCCTAATGTCGAATAATCTCGCGAACACGGGGGGAGTTAACAGTTATTTGAATGTGGACGAGTGGAGCGAGCGATGGCGAGACGGCTCCCAAAGCGCCCATCGCAGAGTTGTTGTGGGGCGAAGAGATGTTGAGAAACTCCGCTGCCTGTGTTTCCCGTTAGAGGTTCATGTTGATCCGTTTTGGGGGGGACGGGGGGACGCACCATGTTACGCGGACGGTCTCGCCGATTTAACGGCAACACATAAGCAGATGAGCCCAATCGCATTGTGCGTAAAAACGCGGATGTCTGTTTTTAAGGCTCTGACCTGAATGCATCCACAACTAGTTGACTTGAGGGGCTGCTTTGTAAACCGTCATTCATGACTGCGTTTGAAATGATATCCAAATCCAACGTTTAATTAAACCGGCGAAACATTTACGATTTCATTTCACTTATTTCCTGCGCAAGTTTCGGCCACTTCTTCAGCGATAATAAGCATGTGGTGATATGTTGAGAGTCGGCAGAATAAAAGTGACCGGTCCACTTGCAGCAGTCCCTTCTTCACGCATGACTCAGACTCCTTCTTTTACTTGCACATTTTCGTAACTTGCTTTCTTTCTTTCTTTTTCTTATAAAACACTGCAGTTATGTAAATACGGGTCAATGTTAAAAGTGTCAAAGTAAAAACAAAAGGCACGTGCGTGCTGCGTGCTCCGAGTTCTGGAAAGGTTAAAGCTGCCTACAGGAGAGAGGGGGGGGGGGCACATTTTGGGTGAAGATGTGGGTCAAACTGTCTAAAGGGACTAAGCTCACAATTGCAGTTATTCCCTGGAATAATATACAACGATTAAATAAAAGAGTCTACTCACTGTACATATCAATACAATCAACTTAATTGTTTCAACGTAGGTGTGGGTGAATTAAACCGTAGTACCGATAAAGTAATACATTTCACCGGAATGAGTGGGAGCAATCTGCTCCACGGTCATTAAATGCTCACACACAGAAACATATTTCCTGATGCGTTATAGTTCCATGAGAACTGTTGGAAAGTAACTCATCCTGTCGGATGGAAAGTGTCGCTGTCGAGGTCCGAGCCGCAGTCCTCTTCTATCATAACGTTTAAAAAGGGAAAGCTGCCCGGAACACAGCGAACCAACACGCACCATCGATTGCGTTGTTTCAGATGAGTTTATGTTTAACACACCCGCCGATAACCAGCCCACTGAAGCTGGTTTAATCTGGTTGTCTTTGCCACGTCGCGTGTCTGCTGAGGTGCTCCCATAAGGGATGAGCAGGTTTCATTCACACACGGAATCACGAGTGGACGAATTGGAAAGCTGGGGGAAAGAATTGCAGTAAAAGTGACTGTGTCAAGGTCAACTATCCTGTAGGCCTGCAGCAGATCTGTGAACTGCGTTTGGTCCGAGAACTTTTATTGTCAACAAATATAAAACTCGAGATCCAAGTAGCATGTATGAGGTTTAAAGTTAATGATCATCTAGCACGCTGGATGGGGGGGAAGAGAGAGAGAGAGAGAGAGAGAGAGAGAGCTATAAAATAAACATCGCCCTGATAAAATATACAATATGCTTGTGTGTGTGTGTGTGTGCGTGTGTGTGTGTGTGTGAGAGAGAGAGAGGGAGAGAGAGACGTTTAAAGTGGTGTACGTTTAAAAAAAGAGTGAGGATACAGAGAGAGAGAGAGAGTTAACCTCAAAGTGCTACATTTCAATATGTGAAACAAATCGGGCAATTCAATTCACCTTTCCAAGACGTAAATCTACCAGAGAGTGTCAGTATCGAGCTGCTCCGTCTCCATATTGTAGCCTAGGCTATATCAATTCATACAGATTGCTAAATGTGAATTTATGACAGGATAAAACCCAGTCACATCGAGCACAGAGCTTCTCCCCGTGTGACTGAAATGTTTAATGGTGTGCTGGTGCACACGGATCTTCTGGCCTTATCAAGCTCCTCTGTCCAGCCTCTGTCACAGGTTCCTAAATACTGTTGAGAGGTAAAGTAAAGCAGATCATAAAGCCATCATAAAGTCCACTGATCTGCATTTTACCTTATGTTAATTAATAAAGCAGAGGACACGTCAACGTTCACCGTCGGAGAGTAAAGGATACCAGATCTGATCCACTCACAGATTGTCTTCCTTTTAAATGGCATACACGGTTAGAATTGGACGCAACGACAAACGGGACAAATCCCGAAACCTTGAAGAGTGTGCACATGTGTAAAGAATAAAGTAATACCTGGCTTGTGTTTTCATGCCGATCAGATCGAGCCCTCGCGCGCGCAGCAGATTATGAAAGAGTCCCCGGAGCTAACAAAGGAGGCCTGTTTGTGAACTTCGATAACATCGAGATCTGCATCAAAGGATCAGCTGTAAATTCGTAGACATATGTTTGTCGCTTATATTACATCGATATCAGTAAATGAGGAAATTCATTTTTAATTAATTTTTTCTTGGCCAATTTAAAGACTTAATGGGTCTTTTCATTGACTTAATGGGAATACATTAATTACTTCCAGAATAAATAAATACATATAAATAAATCGTGGAAAACAAACTAGGAAAAGTATATTTATTTGATTATGTCCCTCCCCATTTATAAGAAAACCAGAGGTCGAGTTCTATTTCGTGTAATCTTCTCCACCATCGCTGGTGAGAGCAGCATTCACTCTTTCTTTGTGGCTTTCTTTAATCGTTACGATCGTGGATAAAACTTCGGGGAAAAGTTCAGGGAAGTCCCGCAGAATATCATTTGTAGCGCGGATTCATTGGAACTTTGCCTGGAAAAAAAAGAGATCAGCTATTGTCTGAATATATATATATATATATATATATATATATATATATATATATATATAATTTCTTTCACATATTAAATCGAAACTACAATAATAAAACGTTGTTGGTTGCCCTGCTGTGGTGCAGCGTGTCCCTTTGCGTGGTGTGATGTTTCCCCGCTGCAGGGCGTCGGGAGGCCTCGGGTATTTTTAGCCGGCGGTAGGGCGGCTCGGCCCGCAGAGCCCGGCGCTGCAGTCCCGCTGGGACGGATGGGCGTTTGTGAGCGATGGTACCTTTCAGAGGTGCTGGGAATGTGCTTATACGTGCCCCTCCTTTAAAAATACACCCCCTTCTCTACACACATTAAAGGACTATATTCAGATGTGTTGGCCAAACATTGAGCGGCGGATGGAGAGTGCCTTCTTCAATTTAACAGCATGGGTTTTAGCCTTCAGATCAAAAAATAATTATTGTTAAAATAACGTTTGCGTTTGTTTCTTTCTTGGTGTGTTTGTGCTCATGCTTGTATTATGTAAAGAGCATACAGTATGTGTGCAGTGGTGATGTATGCCTTTATGTGAGTATTTGAATCTCCGTGTTTCTGTGTACAACAGACATGTATAAGGCATGTGGTGGTATATGGATAGAAGAAAGAAAGTAAGACAGACAGAGACAGAAAGAAAGAAAGAAAGAAAGAAAGAAAGAGGAATGGGGGCAGAGAGGTTGGGCAAGAAGCAGCAACATCAGACAGAGCGACTCTGCACTTGAATAATTCATAATGGGAGGTGAACACTTCACCCTTTAGCACAGACACAAGTCGCCTTGCTTTGCCTGCACTGCGGCCTGCCAACCTTTACATGCACAGAGCCAGGCTGCAAAGACCAAGCCCTCTCCACTGTGTTTACAACCACATGGGAGAAATCACACACACAGGTGCAACCTTTCCATTCTTTTCTATTCTGAGTGGAGTGACTTGGACCAGATGGATGGGGTCTTGCTTTACTGATCAAGCCATGTGTTGATTCGTCACCAGCGCCTCTGAATGACAACTTATTCTTTTGCTCATCCAATATTTTAATTGTGTCTGGCTGAGGATTACATTTCATGTGCATCTGCTGTGAATCGGTTTTCCCATCGTCACATTTTACTGGAAGTGAGGGGCTATTGGATCCAAGTGTGCGCTCGACAGCGATGGATGGACGAAAGCTGTTAAATTATGAGAACATAGACATCAAAATGGGCCCCCTGTAGATCTTTGCTCCAATGTTTCATGTTAATATTTCAACATATGTTATGCCGAGCGATAGTAGGTCACTAGCAAGGGAGAAAGAAGAGAATTGCATTGCGATATGAAAAGTTTCAAAATGAATTTGCTCATTAAGTTTACTGGCTCGATGACACAGCAAACATCCGACCACCACGCTCCCATCCACGCATTCCCATCATGGGAATTCGTGGATGGGGGCGTGCAGGACATCCTGTTTGTGGTGCGGCGTCTTCCGTTTCGTCACAGTGCAATCATGTGTGTAAATGTTGGACGGTGGCCTCTAGGTTCATATATTGATTCACCTGTTTCTACCTCGGTGATGTTTTGCTCCCTCCCAGACAGGCTGGCTCAGTTTGCTATTAATACCCCTAGTTCCCGTTCAGAGGCACTCCCTGATGGGGTAGGGGCTATATGCTTGGCTGACGCTAGCTTGCTAACCGGCCACGCGAGCGTGTGTGTGTGTGTGTGAGAGGGAGTGAGAGTGAGAGACTGTTTGTGTACGCTCTTATTTCGTATACCTCTTTTGAGTATGCATGTGCGGGGAAATGTGCATGGATACAAAAGTCATGTGTTCTATTACGTTTGAGTATAAACACAAGTGTTACACAGTGTTTGTTTACTCTAGTTTCCTGGATGAGGTGCATTTCTTGGTGTGCGACTTTGTCTTTTTCGTAGCTGTGCACAGTGCGAGTGTTTATGGATGCATTTGTGAGTGTGTGTGTGTGTATGTGTGTGTGTGCTGATTTCCCCACCCAAGTGCAGCTGGAGGGGTCTTTTTCCTCCAGCGATATGAGAGCCGTCTAATTTTCTGCTCTCAAATTCCCCCGCTCGGCCCAATTTGAGTGGTGGGCTCGGCTCGTTGAGAAATGTAAATTGGAAGCAATGGCCCTGGATGCTGAGCTGCTATTATCTGACATGAACAGATAGCTTCATTAGACTCTAATAGGAATGTGTCTACTGCCACTCAACTGGCTCAGCTCAGGTGAGCCTCAGTTCAGGACATTTTCGAACCTGGAATTTGATAATAATGTGTGTGTGTGTGTGTGTGTGTATCTGTCTTCCTTTCTCCTCCACTTTCCCTCTCAGGCTCTTTATTATGCCACACTGGCTGATAGTTGTCAGACTCGCCTGAAGAAAATTATGATTTCCATCTCAACCTTTATTCTAGTGTGAAACAACAATTAGTTCATGGAGCGTCATAATCACTTTCGCCTGCACATTTAGCTCATGCTGCTTGTGAACTAAAATAGTTTTCACAGTATCCACGGCAGTCCTTCCTGACCCACAAATACTCTCTTCGGCTGTCTTCGGAGATGTGTACACTCTTGCTTACTGAAGCTTTGAATGGGAGCGTACAGGGAGATTGTATTCCTCATATTTTCACAGTGAATAGAGCTACAGCTGCAGGGTCTGACTGCACTACGGCTGCTTCACTTAGTTTTGTATGCGTGCGCTCGCTCGGTTAAGTGTGTGTCTGTGTGTGTAAGTAGGCACTTGTTTGTGTGTGTTGAGCTGTGGACTGATTTGCTCTCTGCACGAGGGAGTAGCTGACTCAGTTTCAGGTTCAAACTTAAAAGAAGAGCGGTGTTTGTTTAAAGCGGATTATTCATCCTGCACTTTCTCATGCAGGTCGCTGAGTGTGCATTATTAATCACTGCAACATGTCAATTTGTAAAAAAAAAAACACATGTTAACTATTCTTGATGCATTGTTTTTTTAGCAAGCAAACAATGTTAGCAAGCAAATCATCTTTCTTAATAAAATGAGAGTCTTGTTGACAATAGTTGGATCACCATTTGTCAAACTTCCACCCACTTGGTTTATCTGTTCATCTCACGTGACAAGAAAGGCATCATATTCATTTTCTCTGGTCTCGGTTTGGGAAACGGACAGAAAAAGTTAGACTTATGTAACTGATGTACATGTATATTGACAACTTATTTTCCTCAGTTTTATTGTAACCACTTAAATAGTTTATGTTGTTTCATTCAAAGTGGAAGTACTCACAAGCTGTATTTCCCAAACAGAATCTGGTGCCAAAACGCAGTGACGGTTTGAAGTGGGGAATCCATGGAGCACAAGGCTGCCTTCACATTCCCCACTTCATATGTCATGGTCCATACTGACAGTTGTGCTTTATGACAATAATTCACACCACAGCCATGTGTACATACTAAGAATGGTGTAGCTAGAGTGGCTCATTTCTGTGTTGGAGTTGATTTAGGCCTACACGAAGGGTTGCTGACTAGAATCTGTTCCTGTGTGCACCAACGTGACCTGCACTCTGCAGTGTGGACTGATTTGGTTTGAGAAGGTGTGCAATAGAAGTGCCATTAGGCGACCATCATGTCATGACACCACGCACCATAAGTACTGACACTGCTGCTTTGGGACCATAACGTTCACCATATGAAACCCAAACCCCCGACTTGCACCTTCACACTCAAGCTCCTTGTCTGATGTGTCATATTCCATCCATTAGAGACATATTTCCTTCTCTGCATCTTAGTCTCTGTTTGATATGAATGAATTCTTGGCACAAAAATAAGAAGAAATGCATTCATTATGAATGGAGTTGTATTCTGTTTCAGTGAGGCCAATTGCATTTCTGACCACTTCTGAAACTGGAGATTGCATCTGAATTTCAATTTGATGCGGTTTTGCTTCCAATCACCATGCGTGTTTGTTTGTTGGTGTGTGGCTAAGTAGATATGGGTCAAAAGCGTCAGACTTCTCATTGTCTGTTTACAATAAACAAAACATTGGCTCTATTTCAGTTTAATTTCTCTTCAGGATATCTCTGTTGGAGCCAGTTTTGCCCGACCAACAGTTTTGATGCTTTACACAGCGAGACAAGAAAGCCGACTCTCTCTGTTGGTCAGCGTAGGATATGTGCAGCGCGTGTGTGTGTGTGTGTGTGGCAGCTGAGTAAATAAAGTCATGATCAGTGCTGGAGGTTCGTGATCCCTCCTGCTGGATTAGATGGAGGCTAATTGGGGCTAACAAGGACTAGACACTCATATGTTCTCTTTGTTTTCCCTCTCTCTTTCTCTCCCTCACCACAGTCAACCTGTTAGACTCTAAAGCAAGCCAAGGGGAGTTAGGATGGATTTCCTACCCGTCGCATGGGGTGAGTATCTTCTATCTCTACATTTACCCACATCATATCTCCATATGCTTACATTTGGGGGGCAGATCCACCAACATGAACTGGGTGGATACAACCCGACACCACATGACATCAGGATGTTCAAACTCCTGTGGTTCTCACTATTCCGTGTTGACCCAATGAGCCAAGTGCAGATTAACCCACTTCTCTTTCGACATTTTTTGTCCATTCTTCATCTCTCGGGTTAAAGGTTAAGCATTCGGTGCTTGCCATATGGTCAAGATGCTCAAGGGGAAATGTACTGTGCGGGTGTTTGTGTATTTGAGTATGCATGTGTTTAAAGAAAGATTAAGGCATTAAAGGATTTTAGGTTGTGGGCGCTAAAGCATCCACAGAAGATAGCCGATAAGCCCCTTTTTAGTTAATATTACATCAACAACATTTTATTGCTGTTGCATGTTAACATTGTAAATCCATTGTGAAGATTTCACTTCTAATCCATTTGTTCTCGACAAAAAAATACGCACCACCCCATTCTGTTCGTCACACATGCTTTAATACTAGTCCCGTAACACCCAATTTTCAAGTCTGTGAGTAAATAGAAAAAAAATAAATACACAAGTTCTCACTACTTGATTTGGGCTTTGTTGTGTTACTTTTAACCACTGTGTAGTTGCACAAATCTACGTATAGAATATATTTAAAAAGATGTAAATTGTGCTGGAATTCGATAACAACAAAACAATATGATTAAATGTGGGAACTCTACAGCTTTCAGTTCCATACTTTTGGGGGAAAAAAATAAAGAAAAAAAAATCTCAGCAGCCTCATCTATCAGCCTCTCTGCTACCAAAGTCCCTCCAGCGGGCTCCCGCTTAGTGTTTATTTGTGTAGCTAGTTAGACTACTGTGCCTCAGGGCTGGCCCAATGACACACACACACACACGCGCACACACACACACACACACACACACACACCTACACACCTACACACCTACACACACACACACACACACACCACACTTCCTCGTTTTTTCTTTATTAAGTGTTAGAATTACTCCTTGGCAGTGGCTTAAGGTAATCCAGTCATTTGTTCCGTGGAGCTGCCAAACCTTGTTTCCCTCGGCCATATACACTGCTGGGACCGTCAAAACTCTCAGTTTCTTCATGAGGTTGAACCACAATGAAAAAAAAATGACCCAAAGGAAAAAGTGTAGCAGGCTGTTTAAAATGCATTCAGTGAAAAGACAACTGTAGGCCACAGGACGATGGCGTGACCACGCGACGGGATAGATTGATGTTGTGCTGATAGAAGTTATTAAAGTTTAGGAAAATGCGTACCGATATCGGAGACGTGATCCAGCGCGGGACATTGGAATGTGTGCCAGAGGCTCTGCCGTGTGCGCACAGCCTCTGTTTCACCTTATTTGCTTTGAACGAATTCAGAACTTCATACAAATGTTCCAAAACTGGAAGCCAATGTCATTGTTTAAATGAGAATGACTCCAGAGTGGAAACGAGAGGATGGGAGAGAGGATCAAAAAAAGGGAGAGAGACAGAGAGATACAAAGGGAAGAGGGGGATAAAGAGGAGAGAGGGGAGGACAGGAAAGGATGAGAGAGAGAGAGACGGAGAGAGAGCGAGAGAGAGAGAGATATTGCTGATGATCAAGTCCTCAAGGTGAATCATCTGTAATTACTCACGTCATCCACTGACTGCGCTCCGATAAGCAGCCTGCCCTGGGAGACTGCTGTTCACAAATGATTTCTCATAATGTGGCAGTGGCACTGAGCCCTCTCACACACACACACACACACACACACTCACACACACACACACACACACACACACACACACACATTAACACTCACAATGATGGAGAGGCCGTGGCTATTGGTCTACCGAGACACACCGTGCTATGGTCAGAACAAATTAAGAGCTTATAGCCTCCCCAGGATGTTCACTCCAGAGCCACCGGCTAGACTGACAAGTGTGTACATATGTATGTGTGTGTGTGTGTGTGTGCGTGTGTGTGTGTGTGTGTGGAGTGTGATCCATATATACTGTTATCTGTCTGGGAGGCAGGCTGATTGCTGAGCAGTGTCCAGGGGGCTTAGACCTTCATAAGACTAAAGAGTGTTAAAGATTACATTCTTGTGTGCTTTGAAAGCATTCTTCAGAAACAAACCAACACCCCAGACACTGGCTGTGCATACAAAATAGAAATAATGGGCACATACAAAGTAAAGTCCATTTTTCATAGGAACCAGCAGGGGATACAACTGCATTGCTGTTTTTGCTTGGAGTTGATTGATTAAAATAATACGAGTTTTGCTTCGTTAGTTTTAGTTACAATGTGCACTTCAACTGAAATGTTGACATTTTAGAATATTAAGAGTATAGAGTTAATGAGTTAAATAAAGCTGTTGAAACCAGTATATGTGCCTCAATTAAACTAGTCAAATCTAAACTTGACTTATTGTGTTGCATTTTCAACAACAGCTATTTCTTTATTTCTTTGCTTGAATATTTGACACAACAAACGATTCCTCGTGAGATCATCAGGATCCAATGAATAAACAGTAACAATGGCCTTGCCGGAGCTTTTGTATCATAATGAAAGCGCTTGCCATCTATAGAAATAAGCCAGCAGTCACAGTGCGTGAGCTCTGCATATGCTGTCAGGACTATCGAGAAATATGTAACTCACTAAGACTCAGATTCAATCACATTTCACGTTCCAATCCTCAGGTCTGGAAGAGGAGCGGGACATGTACAGTATAATGGCGTGGCTTTTTATATTGTATTTTGGACTATAGGTTCACCCCTTCAATTAGCCAGCTTGCTATTTTATATATTCATATTGCTGTTTCAATTTCTTTCATCACCCAAGGGCTCTTAAAGCCCCCCATGCACCGCTGCTGCCACCCCATCTGCAGAATCAGCCTGACCAGCATAACACGCTTCCCCTGCCCCCCAGAAAGGGAGAGAGAGTACAGAGAAAAGTTCATCCATGAACGGAGATTAGCAGTGAGGGCAAGGGACCAGAGAGGAGGAGGAGGAGGAGGAGGAGGAGCAGGAGGAGGAGGAAGTAGAGAATTGTGTTAGCAGTTACTTTCAACCTGATAGGACCAGCTGATGTAAATCCTCTGACTGAGCAAATAAACAGCATGACAACATATTCAATCAATAATCAAATCCCCCCGTTGGTACAAGAAATGCGTCAATATGTTGTTCTGAGTTTGTACTCATGGTTGAATGCACTTATTGTAAGTCGCTTTGGATAAAAGCGTCAACTAAATGAAATGTAATTTAATATTACCCCCAAAACAAAGAAAAACAATTTAGACATAATTAAAAAGCACAAACAAACATCAAACTGACAAAATGACTTATACCAATGTAACAATTGCGCCCCAACTATGTGGTTCGCTGGAAAGGGTTGAAAATCACAATTTTTCCAGCATTCATCAGCAATTTTTGCCGATGTGTCCTCGAGCAAAGCATGAACAAGGATGAGCAGGGCAAGGCTTGGAGCTGTTCAAAAGGAGGAAGAGGAGAATGTATGAAGTGTGTATTCAAGTTCCCCTTAAGACCGGCTGATGAAATGTTCTCTGACTGATATGCTCTGCACTTGTTGTGGTGCACCAGTTTTAAGATGTACCTTCTCCAGCTGGAGCAGTATAATGGACAGTCGTAGATACGCTAGACCTGAACTCCGCTTCTTCCAATGTTCTTAATTTGTTCTTATAAAGGCCCATCTCAGTCTCCCTTCAACACAACTAGGTTTGAATGCGTTGTTACCCTATACTGGTCCATTAACTCTCATTGACCTGCGTGTCTTTGAAGTGGGGGAACTGGTGTGCTGACTCTGTGACTTTGAGACGTGCCTGTTGCCGTAGTTGTAATGTCCTGAGCGGATCAAGTTACCACACTCCATTTGACTGTTCTTCTAGCTGCTTCACTTACCTACAGCACAGATCAGACGAGCCAGGGGCGAAAGCACACAAACTGTGCCCCGACTGTGGCCATCAGGGGTTGGGGGCAAAGGTCACAAGGACTGGTGTAGGGTGCTGGTGTTGTTATATATCAATTAGAGGGCAGGGAGGGGGGAGTTCTGCCCCCCTGGAGAGAAATAAGGAGGTGGCTGCTCACTTTACCAGACCTTTGTTTATCCTGGTTGACGCACACACAGTTCCACACACTCACAGTGGGAGTGGCCTCTGGTGACGAGGCGTAGTTGGGAACGTTTGCCTCTGGATTCAACTTCCCGACATGCTTCAACTGTCGTGTCTGTTGCTGGTTGGTTCTTCATGCTGGATGTTATATGTACAAGTCTTTCTGGATCTGGATAATTCTGTAGAGACGCTATATATTTATTTCCTCACTCCTGCTTCCACACTGTCAGGTGAAGGACAAAAAACAAACCCATGGATGTGATCAAGGTTGTTCATTCTTATGATGTAATGTTTGGGCATGGGTAAAAAGGATATCTCGCTTATAGAGATGCTATTCAGAGTGGAATCCTCACATCATAGCGGAGGTCTCATTTACTTTGGCAGAGACTTGCTCAAGTCAAGTCATCTGTTCTGGAATAGGATATATCACCCCTAACGCACACATGCACGCATACATACAGACGCATACACACACCTGGGTTTGATTTTAAATCCTGTGCGCGTTTGTGTTTTCGGCAAGCTTCAGACCCCTCCCAAAGACAGCTCTAAAGCAGACAGCAATCACTCACAGTCACTTTAGATTCAGCCCACTTTGCATCATATTGGTGGACATGAAAGTACATAAAAGAATAAGACGTAAATCCTGTAGCTCTCACAGACATCTGCTTACAGAGATTGAGAATTATGCACACACACACACACACACATACACACACACGCACACGCGCACATACACACACACACACACACACACACACACACACACACACACACACACACACACATAGGGATATGTACAGTAACCCTCGGGCCACTTGTTCCATTAGAAACCAATTTTGCCAGAGTAGCTTACTTTTCAAAGTGATGGCAAATCAAATGTGGCATTATGAAATGCAGCAATAATATTCACAATAAGTTGAAAAGCTCTTGAATCAGAGAGGGTGTGAGATAGGTGCAACCTAGAGTATGTACTTAAGTCTGCTCAATTTACGTTTGCCCAATCCTCTTAGGCTTTTCATTAGATGGCAGATCACAGAGGTAGAGAGCCAGTCCTCCAATACGGTGTGCTCCTGTATTGGAAGACAAAACTGCATTTTATGTTGCGATAACTTTGAATGTTTTACTTTTTAAATGGCCACTTGTAATCTAGTAGAATATTTTGTCAGAGAGGCAAAGACATACAAACAATTCCTGTCCTTGCTATGGTCTTATAACTGCAAGACTTTGGCACCGGAGACCACGGTTTGCATCCCGAGGTCCACGTTTAGTTTGTGAAACACATCGGTGAAGGTTAGGAAGATCATTTGGTTTTGGAAGTAAACGCATCCATTTTCTTCTTTGAATGCCTAAACATAACTATAAAAACAGTATTCATGCTTTATGTTACAATGACACATGCAGATAAAGAGACAAGACAAATAGTGGACAACTTTAAATTCAAATGAATTAGTAATGTCTAGGAGACCGAGTTGTGACAGCTAATTTCTTGTCATGTACTCAACATCATGGTTCAGTACATACATTACAACTTTGTGTGACGAGCTTGGTAGTATCAACACCTTCTGTGTGTTTTCAGATAATGCAAATCGGTGTATTTCTGCATTGAGTATTTTTAGGAGGTCATATTTTTAACCAACAGAAGTAACGCATCACATCTGCACAAAAAAAGTCGGATTCTCAGTTGTGCTGCTTTGAATCCTGGCAGAAAGACATTGTTGAACTCTGGCAGAAAGTATGTATATATAAAGTCGAGGCAGATTAGGATCCTTTGTTTGCATTACTTTCATGTAAGTACATTGTCTTATCAAACATAATGTCAACACAGCCACTAATCATAGTCTTCCCTCTGCGTTCTCTCTCATCAAATCTTTGTTGCATGTCATCACATCATTATTTCTACATACATTTTAAGTCAATCTATTAAACTCGAGAGTAACGCGAGGTGAAATGTTAACTTTAGCTTTGCCTCTTAATAGTTAGCCCCACTCAGTAATGTCTACTTTGCCTGTTATTGTTAGATATAGAGAGAGCTTGGACTGCACTTAGATAAATGAGGTGACGCCAACGAAAGCATGACGGGGAAGACTAAACACCAATGGAATCTATCCCCTCAACTTTCGTCTCACTTTTTCTCTCCCTCGATTTCAAGTCTATCTCTTTTACTTTCTCTACCTTTCCCTTCATTATTCTCTCTCTCTCTCTCTCTCTCTCTCTCTCTCTCCGTCTGTCTGTCTCCCTCTCTCTCTCTCTCTCGCTCTCTCTCAGGGGTGTTTCATTAAGTTTACTGTGAGATGAAAAGCAAGTGGCCATCCTTCAGCCTAAGAGCTCCTTGACCGCCACACACTCATAGATATGCCTAACGCCCGCACACCCAACCATGTAATAGAGAACCTCGACTTTCTTTGCTCGTCATTAATTTCTGTGTTCAGCCTGAAAGCACCTGCTGTGTCCGCCTGCTATGGGACTTTAAACACTTCAGATGAGCCGTATGTGAACGCATATGTGTGTGTGGGTTTATGTTTCCATTAATGCCTGTGTGAAAGGAGCGATAATTCAGTTTCCACTTACCCGGAAAGCATTTCTCTTTCTCTGTCTCTCTCTCTCTCTCTGAAAAAAAGCACTGCTCATTCAGGCATATATCCATTCTGAATTTTCACAGACTGAAGAAAGGTAGAAAAGCATCCATTTACACATTTAGGGCCATTCGTTCTAATGACTGTCATTTTAACCACAATGAGCCCAGTGTTTCAGGTGTTTGCCCATTCATCATCACTCCGATTTGGTGTTGATTTGCCTGGACAGCGAAGCCAAAGCGCATGATCAATGAGTCTTCCCGCTGTGTTGAATTCAAAAGGAATGACCCCGCTTTCTTTTTCTCCTCTCCTCTCATTGCTTTCTCCCAGTGGAGGGAAAATGTAAGATAGACACGAACGCCCCTGGTATACACTCACATCTGTCTGTACTTCGTAGCTTCTTCTGTTTCATAGTGGATTCAGCACGTTTCCTTTGGTAACCGTAGCTCTGTGATGCAAATAACCAGCAGCTTGAAAGTCCTCATTTGTAGAGTAAAAGGGTGGAAAAAAACACTATAGGATTTTGCTAATATTTAACAACAATTAAGCAGCTTCAGACACATTTATTTATTTTTGAGACAGGAAATCACACTTGGTTTTTCTCTGAGATATTTTCACAGTGCTCTGAACATTTGGCTAAGGCAGCAAGTTTGCTTTTAATTATTTTTAGATCTGGTAGTGTGATTTTTCACCCTTAAGTGTTTATTAGATGCTTAGTATTCAGCACGAGTGAATCTGAATCTAAATAATTCATCTGTAAATGCTTACAGGGTGGAGATAACTTTTTTTTCTCTGCTATCTACCCCTTCTTCCCTCTATCCTCTTCCTTCTCAAAATTCCCTCTTTCCTATCCCTTCCTCTTCAACTCTCCTCCAATGTCTTGGAACCCCTCTTTTCCCTCTACCTGCTCTCTGTCTACCTTGTTTTTCCTCTTACCTTCACATCTTTGTCATAACCTTCTTCATTTTACCTTCCCTTATCTGCTTCCTCCACTACCCCCTCCTCCTCTGTTAACCTTACATTTCCCACCTTTTGATTCTCAATCTCTCTCTCTTTCTTGTTTGTTGCTCCTTCTCGTCTTCCTCTGTGTCCATCCTCCACCACTCCTTCTCTCCATCTTTTTCAGTGGGAGGAGATCAGTGGGGTGGATGAGCACTACACTCCCATCAGGACCTTCCAGGTCTGCAACGTGATGGAGTACAGCCAGAACAACTGGCTGCGCACCAACTGGATTCCTCGCCAGTCGGCCCAGAAGATCTACGTGGAGCTGAAGTTCACCCTGAGGGACTGCAACTCCATCCCGCTGGTCTTGGGCACCTGCAAGGAGACCTTCAACCTCCTTTACCAGGAGACAGATGACGACCAGGGGAGCCACTTCAGAGAACACCAGTATACTAAGATTGACACTATTGCCGCTGATGAAAGTTTCACCC
Organism: Cyclopterus lumpus; assembly: GCF_009769545.1. Taxonomy (NCBI): domain Eukaryota; kingdom Metazoa; phylum Chordata; class Actinopteri; order Perciformes; family Cyclopteridae; genus Cyclopterus; species Cyclopterus lumpus. The sequence goes on from NC_046986.1 coordinate 14,571,829, forward strand.
AAATGGACCTCGGAGATCGCATCCTCAAGCTTAACACTGAGGTGCGCGAGGTGGGTCCCATGACCAAGAAAGGCTTCTACCTGGCGTTCCAGGACGTGGGCGCCTGCGTAGCTTTAGTTTCGGTGAGGGTTTACTTCAAGAAATGCCCTCACACTGTGAGAAATCTGGCCTCTTTCCCTGATACGGTGCCCATGGACTCCCAGTCACTGGTGGAGGTCAAAGGCTCATGTGTCAATCACTCCAAAGAGGAGGAGCCTCCACGAATGTACTGCAGTACAGAGGGGGAGTGGCTCGTACCTATTGGGAAGTGTCTATGTAACGCGGGGTACGAGGAGAGAAGCAACACCTGCCAAAGTAAGACAGCTTTTCTTTTTTTTCCATGTATTTTACTCCTCAGTTCGCTCATATTATTTGTCCTTTTGTCTGTCCTTGTTTAACAAACTGTGATACAATGCAAGGTTTCCCACGGCTAAAATGTGCAAAATGTTTGACGGGAAGACTGTCACACTTAATATCTGTCAGCCTAGAACCTTTAATGTATGATACCCAACTTTTGTGTATATGTGTGTGTGTGTGTGTGTGTGTGTGCAGTCTGTATGTAGAATACCTTCAAAAGAATCCTACAGTGTTGCTGGAAAGTTGTTCATGTGCATTTCCATGTGTGTGTGTGATGTGTTATCCAGGTCTTTGAGCTCCATGGGGCAGCGTGCAGGAGTTCAATAGTAATCTTCTGTGTGACACATCATTAGCTATGGGAAGATCTTAACCAGAGTAGCAGGGATGGGACTGATAACCCAGAAGAAAGGAGTGGGCTGGAGTGGATGGTGAATAATGGAATAGCTGTGGCGATGGTTGCGGGTGTTTGTGGAGTCATGAATGGATAGACATTGGAGCCTGGAAATACTCGATCCCAGCCCAAAGTCTGTTGTCGCCTTGGAGGTGGTGGTAGCAAAAGCCAAAAAGTATATGTCTGGCTTTGCCTTTCATTTTCAAACTGTCTGCATCATCATCTTCATCATCATCACACATACTTTTAGGGAGGGGGGGGGGGGACATTTTGAGTTGTAACCAATTGGTTATTGGAAGGAATCAACATATCTCAGTGACAGAAGTTAAGTGAAGATGTCTTTTTGGCTCTTGGTGCTTCAGAAGTGACACATTGTTCTGTGAAACACTCATTACTGGAGGGCTACAGCTGTTTCCCAGATAATGTTTTTATTGCTAGCAATTATTTTTTGACTGTCCTTGTTCCTCTTTATTTCACTTGAAGTCTCACTTCAACCACTTGGACATTAAATGATGCCCCTTGTCAACTTCTACATCCCCTTTGGGATCAAGCAACCAGTGGGTTCAAAGGTTAAGTGTCACAATGGGCCTTTCATTGTACCACATAACATCCCAGTGTGATTAAAACTTTTGTCTAATGGGTTATAGCCCTCCCAAAAGTATGTTTATTTTGGCTTCCTCTTTATAAAGGGCTGCATAACACAGCATAACTAGATAACTTAGCAAAAATTAAATTTCCTGAATGTGGCTTCTGCGGCCAGAGTAACAGCTTTCTTCAATTACAGTTGCAGTACTTCATCAGTATTTCTGTGCAGAAAGATATTTTGCATTTGATTCAAATAAATGTTATATGTAAAAAAGCACACAATGTATTTAAATACCATGGCACCTAAATTACAATAGCAGGGGTATATACTTACTTACGTCATCCTCCACTGATTTATGTTTCTTTATATTTTGTTTGACCATGCTATGGAGAGCACTGTTGAGACAGCATGTGCCATTCTTCAGCTTCTCTTTGTTGTGGCTGGTTTTCTTTGCTCCATATCGAACTCAATGTGCTCCTCTTTTCTCAGTTTGAGCGAGCTCCTCATTCTGGAAGCCAGATGCAGCATTTATTTGAAGGCAGCCCCTTTCTTCATGCTCTGAACTGCAGCTGTTCCACCGTGGCTCTAAAGTTCAAAACGTGTACGAAGTTGGAGGGAAATATTTGTCTTTATTTCTCTTATTCGTGCTAGTAGCGGGCCCTAAATGTTCCTGTGTTCATCAGCTCTGTCCTCTCCAGGGCCGGGCCCAGTGTTAATTAAAGATCAAAGGCAGTCTCCTAGGTCAAGCCCCTGCTGTCAGGGCCAAGGGAAGCGCTTTTTCTGTGGTTGCGGACTGCAGATGAGCCCGTCTCACTGTCCAGATGCGAGGAGAAACTCTGCCGCAGCTGTCAGATAAAAAAAACCTTATATGTGCAAAATGTAAACAGGTTGGGGGAGATGTCAAGTATGCAAACAAATTACAACAATGAAATATTCATGTTCTGGTTTGAAAAGCAGCTGTGCTAATTATTTTTCAACCTTATTTCCGTGTTGAAGACCATTAAAGTTATTAGAATTGCTCTTAATTGGAAGTGTCCGATGTCTACATGCCATTTAAAAAATCTTTATCCTATTGATATTAATATATAAAAGGGCAAATCTTGTTAAATTATTTCATCCAAAAGTTTAGCCTTTGCAACCCAAATTTGAAGAATAGAATAGGGCATTATGTAGACAAATGACAGACCCCTGTGCCCCTTCGTACCAGCCCAACCCACCCACCCTTCACTTCCTGTCTCTCTGTGAATTGTGTGAATGTTTGGATGTATTTGACAATCTCTTATTAGTTTCAGAGAGGTCTAATGGACTCTAATAAGGTCTTATGTTACCCTGGAGTGGGACAGCTGCACCAACAGGCCCCCACAGCCCCCGCGTGCAGCCGTCGGGGGCCCCAGCGTGCAGCTCGCTCTCCAGGCCCTCTATGTTAACAGATAGATGAGTGCATGCGGGTTAGGTCACCGTACACAGAGATAGCGAGAAAGATAAAAACATATTTAAAGTGCTACAAGCAGATACAACAGTCTGAAACAGAAGTATTTACATGTCACAAAACCACTTGGTCATATTTTACCCCCCATGATGATCGGTTGTTGATTTATTATTAGCTTGGCTGTACATGGGAAGAACACATACATTCTACAATAGGACATTGTTGTTTCTCTAAAATAAAGAAACTAAAGGAAATTCAGCTCAGGCCACAAATGAATAATCAAGTAATTACTGTAAACACGCAGGCTGTCAGGCAACAGCAGGGAGGTCGATGTAAGACCCAGAGTTTGGATTGGGTGTTGTTGGTTTTGACTGTTCCAAATCAGATATGGATAGAGCACCTTCACTGAATATTTCATGCTCTGTTTTCTTTGACCGAACGCCTCAAAGCAGCATCTTCTGTTTACCAAAGTCTCTGCTCGATGTGTGTGTGTGTGTGTGTGTGTGTGTCTGAGTGTGTGTCTGTGTGTCTTTGAGTGAGAGAGGAAGCTAGAGAGAGTAGGAGAGCAGTTGCTTTTGTTTACACAGACTCCAAAGTGTGTTTAAGGGCTTTAATAGAATACACTTGTATTAGACCATCGTTGTCATGCTGGCTGTGTGTGTGTGTGTTTGTGTGTGTGTGTGTGCATGTGTGCGTGTGTGTGTGTGTCCCAGTAATGGTTGTGAAAACTAGGATGTTGTTTCGGTGGCGCCTTTAAAAGAACACACAAATTCTGTCTGGCTTTGGCATGGGGACACTGTGTGCGAGCTGCCGTCATGAGAGTGTGTGTGCATGTGTGCGTGTGTGTGGCTGATGGCTGCATTACATATTTCACAGGATGCGGTGTGTATTGCTGTGAGCATATTGTGATATTTCATCATCCTTATCAGCGCAGATGTCATCGGATCTTTTGTCAGGGTGAAACTCAGTGAGTGGATGTGGCGTTTTTCAGACTGTACGAGGTGAATGGACGCGTCAGTCATCGTCTGGATTACTGTGTGTTTTGTGAGCGGGCTTCAGCCTTTCCATAGAGAATGTGAGGCCAGATTTAATCTCGCTAAGTCAGTCTTTCATCTGTCATTAGAACAGACTGGAGCAGGTGAACTAACTCCTATCTACCATCAGCGTGAAATTCCTGCAACCCTAATTTGATCCTAAAACAGCAAACGGATGTCTGTCTGTCGAGTTTGAGTGTGTGCGAGTGTGTGTTGCAAATGCGCGCAGCTGTTCTGCTGTATGTTGCGGAGAGAACCAGGTTTACATTCTTACTGGATTCATCAAGACACACAATCCCCTAACTTGCCAGTACCATAATGCTTATTATAATGTTCACATATACAGTAAATCCATACACGCAGACACAGGGACATGAGTCTGAGTTGCTGGTTTTGCATGGATTACTTAACATATATTAGTGGAAGGAGAGAGAAAGAAGTTTCAAGCCACTAAAAAGTAAAGATTTGTTTGACTTTTGACTTTTGCACTCAAATGATTTGTTTCCGATGACTTCCAAACAGCAAGGACTTTCTCTCCTTGTTTACTTCCTTTCCTTCTTCCCTTTCTCTCTTTCTCTCTCTCTCTCTCTCTCTCTCTCGCTCTCTTTCCACTCACTCCTGTGGCTAATGGTCTTGGCCACCGGTTCAAAGCCCACCGTCCATCTCATGTCGAATGTTTTATATCACTCTTCACTCTCTAGCTTAAGTGATTTAGCTGCTGTCCTCATGCACAGACATGCTTGCCTTCCAAGCAGACACAGTTATACATCTTTCATTGGCTTGGTCACGCAAACGTGACTGGACCAGAAGGATTCAGCATCCATTTTATCATTTGATTTGAAGAAAGCTGGACTCGAAATGACTTGCTGTAAGGTTATTGCCATTGTGTGGATGGCCAATAAGTCTCTATCTCTATTCCATCTGATTGTTTTGGGTTGAGGCAAAATGGTGGAAATCCCTGGCAGCTGGTGAAAAAAACGACATTTTTCTTTTGCTTGCACAAAGAAACCCACATACTTTCAGGAGAGATCAGACCTCACCAGAGCTACAATGGCAGTACATAATGAACTTATATTCAATAAGTACTGGTGTAGTGGACACCAAAAGGATGCCAGTGTTGCTCTGTCTTGCTAGATATGTTTTTTGTAATATTGTTTTGGAGTCTCTCTGCCCCCTAGTGTTCATAAATCCTTTAATGCAACTTAGGTTGACTGTTTATTAGAAAAGACACTGCTGGTAGCTAATTACTTCTTGATGATAAGCACCAAATGAGACCCCCATGAATTTGACTGTTATACCCAATGGTTTTCAAAGGAATTTAAAGTGTGATTCACATACTTTTGTTTATAATATAATTGTACATATTATATGGTCTTCTTTATTGAGACACGTAAAGCTCAATGCTAAATATTTTAGCCTCACATATGTATTGATCAAATACCTATTCAGGCTAATTGATGAAAGCAGAAGAGATCCAGCAGAACTGTAGACTAACTATGGTTATTCTTGAATGTTCTTCTTCTTACTTTCCTTATTCCTCACATTGTTTTTTTTACTGTGTTTTTTGTATATTTGTTCTGCCAGACTGTTGAGGCTGAGTGCTGTGAATTCGTGGAGCTATTGGCTCTCCTCTGGTTCCTTGGAAGAACTCTATTTGTTTGCGTTGGCTATTATATAACTGCCCGGTTCTCTACAAGAACATGTCAGTTATACACTGACACTCACACAGAATACCACATCCCCTAAATTACAATGACAGTATTTCTAAGCCAGCAACGGGGTGGAATGCATCACATATTCTTTTCTCGTCTTTCTTTTGTTTTCCAAATGTGTTTTTGCATTATTGTATTTGTTTCTCTGTGTGCATTGCAGCCTTTTTTTTAAATCTGGTTCACTAAACTGAGTTGTCTGAGCCCTTGTTCCTGTTTCCAGCTACACGTCATATACCAACGTTGCACACATTCACAGTGCGAGCTGCACAGTCTAGCAGAGTATAACAAGAGCCAGTAACTGTGTTCAGCTCCTTATTGAGAGGCACCTCCATCGTTGTTGTTGAGAGCCGGTGTTACTCAGATACACACTTTCAGCCAATCCAGGTAATCACATCAGTTCATACTGTTCTGTGTGTGTGTGTGTGTGTGTGTGTGTGTATGAATGACCTGTAATACTGGAGATCGCTCTGCTCGATCACTACTGTTCCATCAGTCTCCTCCTCTCTTGTCAGCTTAGTTTAGTGTGGAGGCCCTCTCTGCTGCAGGCTTTTGGCTGTGCACTGCCTGGCATGTTGCCTTTTTGGAGCTGAAAATGAGAGCAGAGACTAGAAGAAAGGACAAGGCCTGGATTGAGTGCTCCAGTGAGAAAGAGCTTGAATTATGATGTTAACATCACATTATACAACATTTGCTGAATGTAAAATAACAGCTTTTACAAAGGAAATTGTATTCCTTAGACAAGCAGAGGTGTGTATGCATTCACAGCTCTCTCTTTTTCGAAAGAGAGAGAGAGAGAGAGATGGTTGATGGTTGAGACTTATCTAGAATATCTTTCTTTGGGAGTCCACACCTCTGACATTCACCTCATCACATGTCATTGAAGTGCTTCCTCAGTTCAATCGTTGTCTATTTGTGTTAATTTGTTTCTTCTCTACTGTTACTCTACTAAATTTCAGTCCCTCAAGTACTGTTTGACTTTTTGAGGATCTTCCATGACCTTAATGTGCTAAAAAAACAAAAACCTGAGCTAATTAAAGCATGCCGAGATGCCTGCAGCAATCATACTGACTCCCTCTCCACAACACAGCAGCCGGGAGGGGAATCTGAGTGGAGAGAGGGAAATAAAGAAAGGGAGAGTGGGAGATAATGAGCATGTTAATTAGAGACGCCATTCAGTCCAAAGGCGGGAATTACTCACTAAGCAAGGAAACACAGCATTAATGTTATATATGTTCATATACCGTATGGTATATACACATCTGTGTGAAGAGAGAGAGAGCACATTCGTATCGCCATCCTGTTTGCATCTCCTACCCTTTTGAATCAATGTCTACTTCTGTCTCTCTATGTGCACACTTATAGCGTTGTGAAGCAGTGTTGGTGTGGATGTCAGTGTGTGGAAGCCTGTGTTGTGTGAGTGTGTTTCTGGAATACCAGGCTAAGGAGGAGGCTGTAGCCAAAGATGCAGGAAAGGTTTGTTCATTCTGGGTATTATTGCCTGTTTGCTTTTCTCTTTATGGGCCTTCCAGTGCAGGCTGGGGGTCGCGGGTGAGCCCGTCACCCCAGGGCCCTGGTGCTTTTAGGACTTCAAAGCTGTTGGTAACCACAGGCTCAGGAATTCAACTTAACACACAGACAAATACACCCGCATGCACACACACATCCACGCACAACCGGGCCTATGCCAGAAATGGAAGGGACAGATAGATGGGGTGTTTATTTGTTGGAGAGGCCCCTGCCAGTTGACAAGACCACTTCACAGTGATCAGTCTTTGTGTGTGTGTGTGTGTGTGTGTGTGTGTGTGTGTGTGTGCGTGTACAAGTGTGGGTTTGTGTTGGTCCTGTACACAGAGATATGGTTTGCAATGGGCAGGCAGTATGCAGAAAAAGGAGAAAAAGAAAAGAACACACATAGAAGATGGATCTGTTTATGTGCTTCTGTGCATTTCTTCATTCTTTACACTGGCCGACGGTCACTGTGGGACTCCCAACATGACTAGTGTGTGCGTACGTGTGTGAGCTTGTGTTAGTCTGTGGAGAGGCGAGGACAGGGACGGACACCGCGGGAAGCGTCCTGTTTGACAGACACAGTGGATGTTTGGATACACATGTAATGTAACAGGCGAGGGAAGGAAGGGGAGTAGGACAGAGGAGTCACTCCATCATTCCTGATAGATGAGACAGAGAAGGCTGGGGAGGGAGGTGGAAGAGGGAGGAGAGGGGGGAGGTGAAGGCAAGAGAGAAAGAAAGCGAGCTGTCACTGGGATATAGACCCCCTGCTGAAAACTCAGTTTCTTGATTTGTGATCTTACCGCTTCAAATCAACATCCCCAGAGGCTGACATGTATGTTTCTTTTATTTATCAATATGTTTTCAGCATTGCTCCACTGATCTGTTTCCTGAGTGCATTGCTCTCAAATGTGGCTGATAAAATAATTTTCCGCCTTGAACGCTAACAGGTCACGAGGTATGATACATAACTATCAGGGACATTTACAAAAGTCAATAACGCACTTTCAATTAGACGGATGGGTCCAACAAACATAACACTTCTGTCCAGGAGACCATTGTTCATTTCCCATGAAAAAACAATTATTCATCCCAGTTTTACATTTAATTTGCATAAAACCGATGAAAACATGAACCATCATGAAACTGCTTTAGAAAAATGTAATCGGAAAAAATAAAAACTTTATTTTTAGGGCAACCAGTCCCGTCAAATAATTTTTTTGCAATTACTTCAAGTGACTCTTGCTAGTCTCATTTGCATTTTTATCTTTTTCCTCCTCACTTTCTATTACCACTTGCCACTTCTATCAGTGTTTCACTTCACAACTATCTGTCTTTTAATTTGTGCTTTGCTTTGATGTTCACCTTCAGCATGGGATGGAGTTTAAATAACCATTGAATCCAGCCATAACCTCTCGAAGAGCCTAATCATAATACTGCTACTACTCATACTACAACTACCACTATAAGCAATTTATATTCAATGCAAGAATATATTGCATGCTGTGTGTAACTCATGAATAAAATAGGCCAACTGTAAATCTATCGCGTGTGATGTCTGCTGTCCTCGGTGCTGATGATGCCCTCAGCTGCAACCTCAGACACATCTAGGGGGCGGCGGCTGTCATGTGTCTCACTTATCTAAACCCGTCCTCGAGGCATGTATTGTGACACTGCGAGTGTAGTTGTCAGCAGCATCGTCTCTTTGTACAGCTGCAATGCGTTCATTGAACAGAGGACTCTCGGTGTCATTTCAGTTTGAAAAAGCCCAAGCGCCACCACGTCAATGTCTGTCTTCAAGCAGGTGTCTGATCGCGCTGCGCTGCGACGTCACAGATGTCAGCATAACAACCTCTCTGTCTCAACAAACAGTGCACTCTTTAATGACAGCCAACTAAAGGGAAGCAATGTCTGTTTTAACCCTTTTGAGGGTGAGGGCACAGCATGCATGGAGTTCTGGTGGTAACGCTGCAGTGAGGCCTTAGCCAGTTACCACACAGGCAGTAGCCTTTGATGGAGTGACACGTTAGAACGGCTGCACTCAGAAGACTCACTCACAGGGACTTTTTGGGAGATTTATGATCACTTTGACAGCATCGACACGTTGCTCTTTTGCTAAGTTATGTGACACGAATCAATTCGATCATATCAACCCACTAAACATGCTGGAGTGTACCGGAGGATGTTTCATGCACATTTTATACTGTATTTGAAGTCTTGTATCCTTTTAAAGGATTAACATAGTGTTCATAGTGTAACATAGTGTAGGTACTACTCAATATCTCGTGTTGATCGGGCACCAAAGATGTATATTTTGTCGAAAGTTAACACTGACTAAATATAAATAAAAAAGCTAATCTTACTCCACTAGTCCTTGGTTTAACCTTGGCTGCTTTTATTAATTTATTTGTTTGTGTGTGTTGGCCCCTCGCACCTGTCTGCTTGTGTTTTGTTGACCTTACTATGCTAACCTTGGTGTGTTTATTGCTTGCATCTTCCATCTTATTCAGGTCTGCAGGAAGTGAGGCTTCTGAACTCCTCAGAGATGTCTGTGTGTGTGTGTGTGTGAATTTGTGTGTGTTTGAATGTGTGGATCTGTGTGTGTGTGTGTGTGTGTGTGTGCGTTTGAATATGTGAGAGAGACAGAGAGAGAGAGAGGGTAGAGGGAAAGGGAGAATAAGTGCACAAGATAAGTGTGAGAGACATGTCTGTCAATATCTACACGTCATTAGTAGAGCAGAAGTGAGCAGAGGTGAGGAAAGGAAGACAAAGTGCTTACCACAGCAGGAACCGCTTCTCACACACACACACACGCACACACACACACACACACACATTATGATGCGGAAATGTGCTTTAACTTGTTCTGTGCAGTCGTTTACGTTTGCCATCCACCACTCATGCATTCAAATGTCCTGCTGTCGACACTTATCCATTAAGACATCTTTTCCCAGAGTTTCCACCTGTGTGCACATTTTGCTCTGGCTAAGCCTTGGGGTGAACCTGCTGCTTGTCAGTAGTGTTCTCCTCTTTGACCAAGAGCAGGCTGGAATGGATCAAAAGAACCTGGTCAGAGGCAAGTTTTAATTGGAATGAAAAGCTGTGAAAAGGTTGCACTGCAGTTTTCAGTTCCAGTTCAAGGTCCCCAGGTTGTCACATTTCTATTGCACTCTTTTTCTGCCCACTTTGACAGACTGTACCCTGTTGGAGACTATTTGACAGGGTGCGGTACCAGAACTGTTCCAATCTATTTGGACTTCATACAGTGACAGTAGTAGAAGTCTATCGGCATCAAGTCCGGGTTGTTTATGGTGGAAGTCAGACTTTGGCCAAGATGCACCTTGTTCCCTTCTGTTTGTAATATTAATTTAACAGACCTGGACTTTTCAGTTTAATTAAGGGTGTCATGAAGTTAATCACCTGCAAAGGACCAGGGCACGGTCTCTACTCTGGACTGCTCCAACTGCTACCTGGATTTTATGGGTAAAAAGTACAGTGTAAGCACCCTTTGTTTATTGGGCCGCAGTAAACCCACGAAAGGTGTTTGAATTGCAGGTTAACTTTTGTTGTGACCATCAAATATGACCTCAGCTTGAGCTTGTGTCGCTGTGGAGACAAGTGGAGTGAAACCATTTAAAAAGAAAGGTCACTCCGGCAGTGACCTTTCTTTTTATGGTTTCACTCTCGGTGACGGAGCTCGATTGAAAGAACCCCGGAGTAAAGATGTGTCGTAGGCACGCGGCCCAAACGAGATGCACAACTTATTGGGAAACCTACAGTGCATCAGCTGTAGAAACTTTATTACTCTCTGCAGGCTCGAAGGCAATGGACAAAAACATACATTTCGCATGAATTATGCAGTGATGTACCTCCTCTAACTGCAAAGAAATGGAACGATCCAATGTCAGTGGACTCCATTCACTCATTGCTAAACACACACCCTGGCGTGACCAGAAACACAATAAAGTAACCAGTCTCAAGACAACTTCTTTTTCAGTGTGAGCCCCTGTTGAAGAGTCACTGATGTCCCAGAAATTCGTGTCTCTCTGAAATGATCCATGGACTCAGACTTCATGCATCCTTGACTCTCCCTACTCCCACATTTGATAGAGATAAAGGAAAAGGTCCCTGCACTCATTTATTGCATACTCTTTCCACCCTGGGAGAAGCAGAGTGGTGACATTTTACCTTCAGCCGCGGCGATTGACTTAGAACTGGTGTCATATGGAATAACATGCCCTCTGGTGTGTGCAAGTGTCTGTTTGAATATATGCATCTGTAGGATAGAGAAAGGGGTCATTTACGTGCAATATATGTACTTCTGTGCACTTTTGTGCATGCATATGAGTGCGTGTCCGTTTGTGTGCGCTGATTAAAAGAGGTCAGGGCTCAGTGATCAGGCCTTTAGCTGTCCCTGCACTCTGAATGCCAAACACAGCAGAGCATGCCCAGAGCAGCCAAGCATGGAGACTGCAACGCTAGACCACACCAGACAACCTTAACGGTCTGCAGCTGTGTGTGTGTGTGTGTCCTTTCCCACTTCTGTGTTTGTCTCTGTGTCCATCTTTGACCATTAAGAGCAATCTGGATAAGAATGATTGACGAGTTTTCATCTCCAATGCCAGTTGCCAGTATCTATAACAAAATATGATATTAAGTGTGTTTGTATGGAATTGTGTCTGCTTCAAATGCTTTCTCCATTAATTGTTAATCAAACTCCTCATCAATGTTTCTAAGCCACAGTTTCTGAGAGAAAAAAAGGTACAAAGAAAGAAAAAGTACTTTGGTGACCACATTTTTTAATGTATATCATGTACAGATAAATTATTGATTGCGGAATTTTATTTTCTTATAAATATCATATTTTAAAAATTATTTTGATGGAAAATACATTAAATTTATCTATGGTTGCATTATTTTTCTCTCCATACACACATCTAATGTGTTTATGTTCCCTTCAGACTGTGTTGATAGTTCTCTACATGCATGTAAATGTACATATTATAAAAAAGAGTAATTTCCTCATCATTGTGCCTGTATTTTAAATCTGCTGCACTTTACTTACCTATTTTTAAAATCTGACTTATTTCCCCCTTGCGGAATGCGTAAGTAGATGTGGTTTGTTTTATTTGGAGACTGCTTGGTCTCAATGGTGAAGTTAAAGATAATTGCTATGAAACTAAAGTTATATTATCGTTAGCTGTGTTCATGATTTGAATTGGTTGTTGCTGGTACCGGGGCAAGCTATGCAGCTCATTCTTCTCATATCGCCCAACACTCTCTTTGGCTCGACCAGTACCACCATTGTCTTTTAACAAGTGTTTGTGCTGCCAAAAAATGTGTAACGCTCATCCCCTTAAACTAAAAGCCTCTCTTTCTGTCTCTATCCAAGTCTCTCCTCTTGGAGGGGCTGGGATAAAGCATCACTTATACCAGGATAAAGGATCCAACCTTTAAAGGTTGAGGGGATACTGTGGAGATGAGCGCTGACCTTTTTTACAAATTACAAACACTCGCTCACGCATTCTCTCTCACACACACGTACACACACACAAATATGCATGGAAGGTTAGAAGTGGTCTAGAGACGAGCAGAGAAAAAAATGTCAGACAGCGGTGTCCAACAAGATTACTGTACTCATCCTCCACAGATTACCCACCCTTCTCCGATTCATTTCCCTTCATCTCTCTCCTGTTCAAATGCATGGCACCAGGCATTTGTCAAGGTGAAGGTAGCACGGCCCACACCTCACGATACAACCGACCAATTTTTCCATTTCTTCCGCTCTGCTGGTCTTTTGCTATCATGTGTTCAATTTCAGCACCTGGAGGCGATGCCAAAGTGCAAAGCCTCGAGGAATGTTAGATAAATCTCACTGATTAATGCAAAGGCCTCTGACAGATTCCCTGCTCCTCTCACTGGTTTGGTATTGTTGTTGGTGCAAACAGCTATGTTGATCTGAACCTGGATAGCAGTTTCTTCTCCTCTGATATGTTTTTATTTTTGTTATTCAATCACGACACAATAAATAGCCAAGTTTAATCTGGTATGTTCTGAATTACTTAAGCAACAATCTGTATGATAAAATTACATAAAATAAACTTCTTGGGCGATCACGAGTTCCCATTGAAGAGGCCTTATGTTCACCACTGGTTCTTGTGTGTGTGAGCGTGTGTGCGCGTGTGTGTGTGCGTGTGCGTGTGTTTGTGTGTGTGTGTGTGTGTTGAGGATGACAGGGGTAATTGAGGTGTGTGGTATTGATGAGACCCCAACTCTAATGAGCTTTAGCCAATTAATCCATTGATTTACATGTAAATGGCTCCTGGAAGGTTACAGGCTTTGGCTGCCATCTGCATGTACTTACCATGCTATTATCTTGCTGAGTGACACTACACACATGCAGAGAAGGAGGGCTTGAGAGACGGAAAGTGTGGTAAAGAGAGACACAACTGCTCGATCGTTGATAAATTGCTCTGCATGTCATTAACAGCAAAATAAGGTGTTAATTGAGGGCACACCTTTTAATTACGAGGCAAACATCTTTTCATTTTGTGTGTCAATCTCCCCCATAACTCTGCCTTGCAGTGTGTCAGGATTCTCTGTGCATTCTGTTTTTATTTTTACTTCTTTAACTAAATTTTTTTAAAGATACATTGAAGTGTCATTTATGTCTAAAAAAAATAATGCTTTTTCTGTTACTCTTGCATCTCCTAGTCTTTCACCTAAAACAATGCATAAATGCAGAGTTCTGCTATCAGCCAGCTAACTGACTGGGGTTCGATGTAAATTACAACCGTGCTCAGCTTAACTAAATTGTCCCCAGGTGGGGAAAGAATAGGCTATCTTCATTTCACATAGCTGCAGTTGAGCTAATTATGGTGGTTGTGTGTGTGTGTGTGTGTGTGTGTGTGTGAGTGGAATTGTGCTTGGGAAAGTTTTTTTTGTATATACAGTATGTGGTGTTTAACATGCGCTCATTGGTCTAGCTTGAAACTAAGTTTGTATGTGTCTGTGTCTGTTCATGCAAATTGGTGTGTGTGTGTGTGTGGATATTGTGCACCAGAGAGCTTTGTTTGCTTTCTCCACTCTGTCTACTTTGTATGTGTGTCTGTTTGTACATTCAAGCAAAGCGAGACAAGAATTGGCACATACTAAAACATGCAACTTCCAAAGCCAACAGTTCTGTTAAGTGAGATGTGCTGCTTTATAATGATGCCATCTATCACTCCCTTCATCTCTCCATTCCTATATTCCCAAACTCCTCCATCACCGTCTCTGTGGCCTCATTAATTTAGCCTGCTATTTATGGCCCTATAAAAACAATAAGGAAAGAGAAGACGGGTTTCACTGGCACGAACGACGCTCCCAGAGCATGGGAGGGATGAGGCAGCCTGTTGAGTTAGATGGGGCATACCGCCTCACTTTCACTTAATTTCACTAGATGCTTAACATCTGGTGAGATGTTTTCATATATGCAGTATGTTCTTTGACTCGTCACATCTAGGAGGTCCTATATGTCAGAACATAAGTGGAAATCAAGCCCAACTGTGAAAACTGATTTTTAGGAATTGGAAAGACCAAATTGTGTCAGTAAACCCACATGCTAAAATGGTCCCCTTTCTATACAAATGAGCCTCAACAGTCCACAAAGATGGGTGCTAATTGCCAAATGCTGTTACATGAAATTATCAGTGTTTTCAGAGAGCTGGTGGTATTTATATGGGAAGTCACGCCCAGACGTTCCAGAGATCATGACATATTCACTCCCAAATATATATTTTTTAATTCCTCGCCTGTGGGTTTTGAGGAATGCGTCTGCACCTTGTCAGCAAGGACATGGAGCTCGTGTTCTGAACATTTCATCTTATTTTCTGTCTGCCAATGTTCTGCTGACTGTGTTTTTGGCGCAAAGTCGACATTTATACTTTGCCACATGGAATCTTGCAATCAGTCGCAAAAAAAAGAACAAAGACGGCAAATTGCATTGCGGCAACGTAGCGGGCGTGATTATGCTGTAATATCATCAACACAATATGTTTTGTGAATAGGACCTAGAGACTGGGCAGATAGCCGATGCAAGTGATGCTGTAATTTATGAAGCTAGCTGAGGCTAAGTTTTGTAAATTAATTTTTGTAAAGTGTCTCAATTTGAAAAATTCATCTCTAAGCTGGTAAATGCTCTATACCACTGGACTTTACTCTTTTATCCAATTGGAAAAGCAAATTGCACTTTGGTTGGTCTCACTTTAACTATTATTTAATTATTATATAAATGTTATGTTTGTGACGTTGGCTAGTCAGCTAGCTATATTTGATCAACTGTATTAGCAGAGTTACTTATGACCTTGATATGAGTATGATTTAATATGCAGCTAGTCTCCATAACCTGTTCTCTATTGGGCTGTCCTTCCTACACTGTGTGTCCTACAGGGTATTTAGCCTGAAGGACTTGAGACTGCAGGACTCTATAGTAACCTGTTGCTGCTGTCAATAAAGAGTGTGTAACAGACACTATAGACTAGTCTATAAGTGCTTGTTACATGCTGCTGTTGACTCCTTTCAGGCATATAACACGGGGCCACATGATGCTGCATGGAGCTCAATGGGAGGCCACTCACACACACTGTTGTCAAATGTAAAGGAAGGCTGTCTGCTTCGTGTTTGAGCAGTAGAGGATGGGGAAATGAGACGTAGAGTATGAATATGATTGAGAGCAGTGTGCAGCTTTCATATGTTTGCACACACATAGCCATACCATATTCTGCATCTGCGTCCAATGAGAAGCCTTCACCAGGTTTCTTTTTAATGATGGACTCTTGGTGGCTGTTATTGGGGAGAGTGGGGGTGATCACTGTGCTGCAGAGTGAAGTACCATGTGTGCGCCCAGCAGGAGAACATTCCTTCCGGCCCCATGATTTCCTCAGGTCATTCACGCAGCCCTCATCTCCACTGTAATGTCATTGTCCTGCGGCTCAGCCAGGCCCCCCACGCTTCAGCCTTTGGCCTCCCTGACAGCACTGCCCTTCAGCTGCCTGTCATCCACACCCAGCCTGGGGTGGTTGATAGGAGAGTGGGAGGGGTCAAGAGGCTGAGACTGGGGCTAACTCTACAATCAGGTTACTAAAATGCTTTAATCATACAGTATTATCGCCATTTTCTTCAGCGGCTGGTGAGAGCTGAATTCATACTCATACTGTACATGAAGTGTGCAGTGCAATTCATTAATTGCTATTTCCAATAGCTGCTAAAGATGAGACATTTAACCTGGTAGCGGAGAAGACACGTACTTCGCATTTCACCATGAAATGGTAGAAAATGATGAACTATTGCATTCAACAGGAACTTCCCTTTTGAGCGCCATCATGTTATTTACACCTGGAGACGTTGTAGCTTCCGCAGCGCCTAGAATTTAGAGTCGCAGCCTATTTCCGGCTCAGCATTTCGTGGAATTTCTATAGTAATGTGGCAGTCACATAACAAAACAACGCTGCCTTCTCACATTTGCTTGTTTAAATGCAGACGGAGTATGTTGCTGCTTGATTTGCTCATACATGACCAAAACATGGATGGGTTTGTGAGGGCCAAGCAGAGGAACACAGTCGCTAGCGCCTTATAGGAAGTGAACCTGCTGCACTGACTGAGTGGATGTATGGAATGAAAAAGGAGGGATGGCATCTGCCACGACTCGTGAATTCAACAAAGAGTATTTATCTTTTCTCAAAGCTTCTCTCTCTCTCTTTTTCCTTTCTCTCTGCATTCTGTGTTCGTAAAAGGGCTGTTCATCATTATTCAAGGACGGGCCTGATTAAAGGTGATTAAGCCCTGCCCATCCATCACTCTCGCCTTTCAGCCTGTCACTGGCCCCAGCATTAAGGGGGACACCAGTGCATATGTGTGCGCGCACGCGCGCGTGTGTGTGTGTGTGTGTGTGTCTATGTGTGTGAGAAAGAGAGATGTTTTTTTCATCTTTTTGTGTTATTCCAAATATTCGCCATTACACTAATTGCAAATAATTTCTCAAATAGAAAGAAAAAATATACTTGGCTCCTTAATAATGGGCCTTAATGCTGAAATAATATGCAAAAGCATTCAAATTATAGTTCAAACCTAAATGGGCCGTGGCAGTCCATTCTTTACAAGACTCCTTGGCAACCCTATGATGAATGTCCACTTTCTCCCTTGATGAATTGCAGCAGTGAGAGCCTTTCTTGCTCTTGCCATTCCTCATAACATTAACCTACAGTGAGGCGAACCAATGATGCAAAAACTAAAGGATAATCTTCTTGAACAAGAGTTTATTGATTGCTTTTGCTGGCGTCCTATTCCTGTTGACAGTTGGACAGTTTGCCACATAGACTGATAACTCATTGTATAAACTGTGGGAAGAGACGAGTTTGACTAAATGCTCTGATAATAAGCATTCATTGTTAAATAATGCAATTCGTAATATGATTTTAATAAGGATTTAAAAGGTTTTTTACACAACGGGACTCTTCATGGGGCGGGCAACGCTTCTGAAGCAGCTTTTCAACCATCACTGGACACTATAACTCTCTGGCTTTTGAAGACGGGGAGAGGCAGGTTTCATTGCAGGTTTTACAGAGTGTCGAGTTAAGTTTCACTAGCTGTGGTCAGAGAGGAAGCTGTGGAAGACAAAGACCGGCCAGTATCGAATTTCTATTTAAAGGCCAATATCATCTTGGCAATGTGAGTCAGCTTCGGTTTTTTCTTTGATTGATGGTCAGACGTGTGTGTTCGTCTGTGTACTGTAGAGTTGTAGTGGATTTTATGTACACTTCCATATGTAAATAAGATATTTTATGTTAGATTCTTATGAACTTTAACAGTACACAAAGAAGATTTAATACAGTGTGTAGTACTGCTTCAGTCCTCAAGAGACACCGGCTATGTCTGTGTGGTCAGTGCATACTACCAAACATCCAAGAATGATAACAATAGAATAAGGCAATATTAGGTGTGTGTGTGTGTGTGTGTGAGCGAGAAAGACTCTTGTATCATCAGTAAGCATTGCTTTGGGAGGATGACGATTGGAATCTGGTTCTTTAACTTTTGTTTCCCACTGCGATGAGCTGGGGCTCCACAGCCTCCCACCAACGTCAGCTCTACAGGGCGCCACACAGGAAATACACTTATGCTGAACGTGCACTTCTCCAAGTGCCTCTACCTCCCTTTCACCAAACGCCCACTCTGGGGCACACACTCGCAAAAAAATGAAAGTTTAGAAAGTCGCGACTGAGTCATTTGTGAATCTGATTATAAACCAAATGACTTTCATCTATTTTTATCATACATTTGTGTTATTATCTCAGTTTGTGCTGCTTGCATTTGGCACACCCTCATACTGTGTTACAATTAAATTCATATAATGGTTGTGTTCTTAATCCAACTTATTCCATTTTAAGGTCAACTGTAAAGAGGAAATACAACACATGGCCACAATATGACTCTAAACTGCTAAATTGATGCACAATTCCCGTGCTGCTTAGATCCTGCCAATGGCTGCAATTATATTTCAGCTATATATACATTGTATATTTTCTTCTACTCCTCTACATCTTCTCAGGGGTGTCTCTCATCTGAAAAAAGTCTTCACATATTTAATTGTTGTGGTTATTTTTGTTATTTCTAATTGGCCTCCAGTGCGTTGTTTCACAAAGCTTTAATGGATCTCTCCAGCATCCTTTGTGGTGTTTGGTGTGTTCTAAGATTAGAACAGAAAGTTAGTTTTGAAAGGACCCATGCGATTACTCTCCAGTCTTCATCAGTGGTGACTCATCGCCACACACACACTATTCACACTAAAGTGTTGTTGACACACACAGGGCTTCTGTGCCTGTGGTTGTGCTCGCTATACTCTGTGTACACATGTGTTTGATTTGATTGTGGTCGGGTTGCATTTCTGTGAACATATGGATGATATGTAAAACACACCAGCACAGTGAAACACAAATGACTTCTGATATAAAGCCTACATGTAAAGAACAATGGATGATACTCATTAGTACTTAAAATTCATTAGTCGTTTTCACCCTTGCATACGTGTGTGTGTGTGTGTGTGTGTGTGTGTGTGTGATTGTATATGCTTGGCATAAGGTCCCAAAGCTTAGGATGATGGGAGAGAAGGAGCCACAGGAGAGTTGTGTAAGGCGAGAGCCTTGATGTGTACTTGGATTGTGCCAGGATGTCTGGCTCTGTCTGTGGTTCACCTGCGCTGGTCCGTCACTCACACACACACACATTCACACTTTGCACACATGCATGCAGTAACACACACATTTCCAAGGGCATAGCATGTAGACATTCATTCCCTCTTCCTCTTTCTTTTACGGTTTCTCTCTCTCTCTCTCTCTCTCTCTCTCTCTCTATCTATCTCTCTCTCTCTCTTCTTTCTCCCCCTCCCCCCGCTCTCTCAGCAGTAACACATGGTTGGACGCCCTGTGGTGATGTGTGTCAGATGAGGAGTGATTTAGCACTGCTCTGCCCCAACCACTTCTGAGACACCTGCCCCTGGAATCCTGCTGCACACACACACACACACAAACACACACACACATACACATTTGTCCACATGTCAGACACACACTCATAGTAGTTCAGCACTCCCCTAATACACTGATAGTCCTTATTGCCTATTACTTACTGCAAAGCATTGCATACCAGCTCTCAGTGGATCATGAACTAAGGAGTTCAGTTATGAATTCCTGAATTTTCTCCGTCCATGTAATCGTATTCCAGAGGGACGCGATGTATGCTGGGACTGGACACTCTCCCAACATGCATTGGGTTCAAGGGAGGGAAACACCCTGAGCGTTCACCACCATTGACCCCACATGATCTCATTCTCACTAGAATTGAACCAAAACATGAAACTCATATTATTAGCTATTACAGACCCAAAAGGCATTGTATTGAAGCCAAACATAATCCCGTAGGCCATCAATTACTGTAAAATAAGATTAGTTTAATCTTATGTATCGCAAAGACTTGTGTCTTGTGTGATTATTATTAGATTAAGCAATTATGACAACTTCTAATACACAGTTGAAGTAAAGATATGTTATAATTATACTTATACTGTAGGACAACAGATAAATCCCTCTCCATTTAAGGTGCATGACTTTGTAGTCTAATTTATTATGCCGCTAAATGAAGTCTCTTCCATGGTAACATCCATCCAGTAAATATGTTTTGTATGTTTTATAAAACAAGTATGGCTCTTTTTCCAAGTTAAGTTGATAATGATAAGAAAAAAACAACAATACAAAACAATACAAACCAGATGTGGACTTCCCCGTCTGTGTCTCGCTCTTGTGTAAAGTTCTCCTCTTTTGTTTGCTCTTCCAGAAGAATGTCACCGGCTAGGAGCGTTACCGGGGAACACAACAGGGCATCAAATGAGATGGGGCTAATTTGAATGCTCATCACTGCAAGTGCATGGGGCTGCGACATTGGCATGAAGCTGTGAATGTGATTATTATTTTGTTATATGAGACCTTGATCGAATTGCCTCTCATTTTATCCCCCGCGGCATTGCAGGAGAATCCCATTAGCCTCTTTGGGCACGGGCTACACAGAGGAATTCTCAGACCTTAACGAATAGATTCTGACCTTCCCGCCTCTGTCAGAGATTCATAGGGTGATGTTCACTTTCAAGGTGAGAACTAATGAGATACATGGACATCATTTGGTTTGGTGTGGTGTAATGAGATACGGTAAGGTGTGCTAGTCTAGAATGGTATCTGAAAAATGAAGAGTAATTTAAGGTTGTATTGTCTTTGTATTATATAATTCCACCTGTGCACCTCTGATCAATGCTGAGTACTATTTTAATCAAATCCTGATGGTTCAACCCATATGAATCCCTTAAAGGCTTTGTTTTAATCTAAGAAATGCGATTCAACATGAACAAAAGAAAAACGCTTGACTAAGAGTCTTTAAAACAGCTCAGTGCATCTGAGCTGTGTGTCCACTGACTTCTGGGACTTCCTGTATCTTGCTGAGTATATTCTTTAAAGAGGTTTCTCTGCTATATTACTACTGTATCTGCTGTATTTAGTTATACTAGAATGCTAGTCTGTACTGTCTTTCTAATTTGAACACTTTGAGCTGCGATTTCTTGCTTTTTGTCTGAAAAGTCAACCAAACCAGCTAGGATTTAAGTATTTGCTCTGTAATCCAAATCTACTAGGGACTAAACTTTATTCTACTTTTTACCTTGAGGTAAACAGATATTTGTCCTTAATCAGTTTGGCAAGAATTTCACATTCTAGCAAACTGAGACTTCACTGTTAGCAAGGATCCCCTGCTTACCAGTATCGATCGCTAAGTGGGCAATTCCTTCAACGACCTGTGGGCTGGCTCGACACAGCTGTAACCAATTACCGCCAACTCGGGTGTATAACCAGGTTGGGGCTTGTAGCGTCAGCTGAAGCGTCAGAGAAGACTCCTCGTATGAAGACTCGGAGGATAAAGACCTAGGAGTCTTTCGTTGTAGTCTTTCGGTGGTGGCTGAGGGCGGCTGAGTATAAACATTTCCCTGTGATAATGTGTACCTGTGTGCACATCTACTCGTAGATATTATAGACCGCGGACTCGGTCACACATGCACCAAAATCCCTCCTCTCTTATTTATCCCACCCGCTCTACACAGACCCAGCGCCTCGTCACAGGGGGCCTCTGGAACTGCCAGTCAGCCAACCGCAAGGCGGACTTCATCTCTGGCTTCGCCATCAAGCAATCGCTGGACTTCCTGGCTCTCACTGAGACTTGGATCACACCAGACAACACATCAACCCCTGCTGCGCTCTCCTCGGCCTTCTCCTTCAGCCACACACCCAGACCCTCTGGTCGGGGTGGTGGCACAGGTCTACTCATCTCACCCAAATGGAGTTTTGCTCTCTACCCGCTTCCATTTACCCCACTGTCTTTTGAATTTCATGCAGTGACGGCTACTCATCCGGTTCATCTAACCATTGTCGTTTTCTACCGTCCTCCTGGTTCCTTGGGAGAATTCTTGGAAGAACTAGATGTCCTCCTATCAAACTTCCTAGAAAATGGCCCCCCGCTCATCCTTCTGGGTGACTTTAACATCCAGACTGAGAAGTCATCGGACCTGCTACTCTTACTGTCTTCCTTTGCTCTCTCTCTCAGTCCTTCCCCTCCTACTCACAAAGCTGGCAACCACCTTGACTATATTTTCACCAGAAACTGCTCTACAGCTAACCTCACTGTACTTCCACTTCATGTTTCTGACCACTTCTTCATCTCGTACTCTCTCCCACTCGTTGGAACTGACAACCCTCCCACAATGGACTCTGCACCTGTCCGTCGCAACATCCGCACCCTCTCACCCTCCTCTCTGGCCTCCTCTGTTCTGTCAGCCCTCCCTTCAACCGATTCCTTCCCACTCATGCAGCCTAACTTCACCACTGACACTCTTCTCTCTACGCTGTCGTCCTCTCTTGATTCTCTCTGTCCTCTTACGACTCAAAAGGTCCGCAAGTCCTCTCCGGCTCCGTGGCTGTCCGAACCGGTGCGCGTCGAGAGAGCCACTATGCGAGCATCGGAAAGGAAATGGCGAAAATCCAAACACGCCAGCAACCTGCTCGCCTATCAATCTCTTCTCTCCCCCTTCTCTGCGTCCATCTCTGCAGCCAAAAGTCTGTTCTACCAATCCAGAATCGAATCCTCCTTATCTAACCCTAAAAAGCTCTTCTCAATTTTTTCCAACCTCCTTGACCCCCCCTGGTCCCCCCCTCCCTCCACCCTTCTACCAAGCCACTTTGTTGACTACTTTACAAAAAAGATAGACGACATACGCTCTTCATTTACTAATCCATCTTCCATAACTACACCTCCAGTAACTTCACCTTCTTCCCCCTTGTGTTCCTCTTTTATCCCCCTGTCTCCTAATCAAGTTCTTACCTTGGTAACCTCTGCCCGCCCAACCACCTGCCCCCTTGACCCCATCCCTTCTCACATTCTCCAGTCCATTGCTCCGGACCTTCTTCCCTTTCTCACCCATCTTATTAACACCTCCCTCTCAACCGGCTGTTTCCCTAACTCTCTGAAGGAGGCAAGAGTCAACCCTCTCCTGAAGAAACCCACTCTCGACCCATCTGAAGTCAATAACTATAGACCTGTCTCTCTCCTCCCCTTCCTTTCCAAAACTCTAGAGCGAGCTATCTTTAACCAAGTCTCCTCCTTTCTTCACAGTAACAACCTTCTAGACCTCCACCAGTCTGGATTCAAGACAGGCCACTCAACAGAGACTGCCCTCCTTGCTGTCTCTGAGCAGATTCACACTGCTAGAACAGCCTCTCTCTCCTCTGTCCTTATCCTTCTAGACCTTTCCGCTGCCTTTGACACAGTGAACCACCAGATTCTCATGTCCTTCCTCCAGGACCTGGGTATCTCAGGCACCGCGCTCTCACTCTTCTCATCCTACCTCACTGACCGCTCTTACCGGGTAACCTGAAGAGGATCTGTGTCTGAGCCTTGTCCTCTGACTACTGGGGTCCCTCAGGGTTCAGTCCTTGGTCCTCTTCTCTTCTCTCTGTACACCAACTCTCTTGGCTCTGTCATTCGCTCGCATGGCTTCACCTACCACAGCTATGCTGACGACACCCAACTGATCCTCTCGTTTCCCCAATCCGAAACACAGGTAGCAGCACGAATCTCTGCCTGTCTGACCGACATCTCTCAGTGGATGTCCGCTCACCACCTGAAAATTAACCCGGACAAGACTGAACTTCTCCTCCTTCCAGGAAAAGGCTCTCCCACCCACAACCTAACTATTAACTTCAACAACTCAGTGCTGGCTCCGACTCTGACTGCCAGGAACCTCGGTGTGACGCTCGACAGTCAACTCTCCCTGACTGCCAACATAACCGCAATAACACGCTCCTGTAGGTACACGCTGTACAACATCAGGAGAATACGACCTCTTCTCACTCAGAAGGCGGCACAGGTTCTGGTCCAGGCTCTGGTCATCTCACGGCTAGACTATTGCAACTCCCTCCTGGCAGGTCTACCTGCTAATGTCATTCGACCTCTACAGCTCATCCAGAATGCAGCTGCTCGACTGGTCTTCAACCTCCCGAAATTTACCCACACTACTCCGCTCCTCCGCGACCTTCACTGGTTACCGGTGGCCGCCCGCATCTGCTTCAAAACATTGGTACTTGCGTACCGTGCTGCGAACAGATCGGGTCCGGTCTACATCCAGGACATGGTCAAACCGTACACCCCAGCCCGTTCACTTCGCTCGGCTTCTGCCAATCGGCTTGTAGCTCCTTCACTTCGAGCTAACCACTCAACAAAATCACGACTGTTTGCTGTGCTGGCTCCTCATTGGTGGAACGAGCTCCCCATTGATATCAGGACAGCAGAAAGTCTCTACATCTTCCGTCGCAAACTAAAAACACATCTTTTTTTTTTCGACCATACCTTGAATAGGGAAGGTAGAGCCGTAGTAGCACTCTAGTAGCACTTAAATGTCCCTTACCGATAGCACTTTGTTGTTTAGCACTTTAGTAGCACTTAAATGGCACGTACGGATAGTACTCTGTAGTTTAACGTTATTGAAGAAATTGTACTTGCTTGATTCTTGTTGTTCTGAGTTTGGACTCATGGTTTAATGCACTTTTTTGTAAGTCGCTTTGGATAAAAGCGTCAGCTAAATGACATGTAATGTAATGTAAAATGTGAAGAAACAGCTGAAGCTACAGTGGAACCTAAAGTCGATAAAACCGTTATGGATTCTAGTCCTGTTTTTATTCTAGTTTATGTTGTCTCCCATAGCAACAGATGCAAACCAGATGTTGGAATTTCAGACTGCAGAGCACCAGCGTGGCCGTTATTTATTTCGGAATGAAATCATCTACAGTCCAAACAATAATCTAACAAGACATTCAACAATAGGATGATGCTTATCAGATTTGAGTTAATGCCATCACAGCGGGTGAGCGCAACACTGACATTATGTTTATCAATGACAGTTCATCCTGCGAGGATCCCCCAAAGACGATGCGAGAAAAGGACTAGAAAA